>NW_009603258.1:0-4543 GCF_000690535.1 Cariama cristata
AAGGGAAGGCTATGGGTAATAAAAGACAGATTTGGAAACTAAAGATGAGGATGTCGGCCCTCAAAATGGGGCTTTGGGCCCTAGAAATGGCACCTTGACAATGAAATTGAGGCTTTGAATCCTGAAATCAGGTTTTGCACCCTCAGATGATGCTTCAGTACCAAAAACTAAGGTTTTGCACCCTAAAAATGGGGGTTTGGAGGCTCAACATGAGGCTTTGGGCCCTCCAAACTGCAGACTGAATCCTAAAAATGACACTTTGGTCCAGGAAAAGGCTTTGGGCCCTGAAAAGGAGGCTTTGCACCTTCAAAATCAGACTTGAAGAAGTCATTACTCAGAGGATTCGGTCCACATCGCGATCATCGCTCTTCTTCGCTACACAGGGGAAGCTCCGGATGACCAAGGGTGTCAGGACGCGCTCCTGAAAGACAAGACCAGTGCAAGAAGATCCCCGTCGCCTAATTGCAAAGAAATAATCCTAGGTCAATTAAATGGGTGACCAAAATGAGACACACTGGACAGCATCTATCATCAAAACTGTTTCAGGGGTAGTTCAGTGGAGCCAATCAGTGGTGCCAGAGGTGGCCTGTCAGTCACAGCCAGCCTGGGGGCTGGAGGGGGTGGAGACTGAGCTGACTGAGGTGAATGGGGAGAGAGGCGGGCCAGGGGCAGCCAGGGTGAGGGCGGGACCAGGGCCAGGTCCAGGGCCAGGGACGTCTCAGTTTTAGACAGCTGTGTCACTTTCAAGATCCAGCCAGTCGTTTTGAGGGTCCAAAGCCTCATTTTCAGGCCCCAAGGAGGCATTTTTAGGGTACAGCCAGTTGTTTTGAGGGGGCCAGGGACGTCTCAGTTTTAGACAGCTGTGTCACTTTCAAGATCCAGCCAGTCGTTTTGAGGGTCCAAACCCTCATTTTCAGGCTCCAAGGTGGCATTTGAGGATCCAGCTAGTTGTTTTGAAGGTCCAAGGTGCATCTTTGAGTGTTCAAACCCTTATTTTGATGCTCCAAACTTCTCTTTTAGGGCCCAAAGCTCTGTGTTTAGGGCCCAAAACTTTGATTCTAGGGTTGAAAGCCTCCTTTTTAGGGTTTAAACCCCCACTTTTACAACCCAGAGCTGCGTTTTTAGGCTCCAATGACTCATTTTTAGGGCTTTAATCCCTCTTGCCTTCACGTTTATGGCCCATAGCTGCATCTTTAGGGTCCAGAGACTCATTTTTAGGGCTTTAATTGCTCTTTTAGGGTAGAAAGCCTCATTTTTGAGTTCTAAACCTGTACCTTATGGGTCTAACCCCTACTTTTTAGGGTCCAATATCTCAGTTTTCATGCAGTGCTTGTAATTTCAGTTACAGGCAAAGCTGTAGGGTAGCTCTAAGGCTGAGCTTGGTTAGTTGGGGGCAGGGGGAGTGGCGGGGGTGGTGTCTGGTGAGTTTGAGATAGGATTGCAGTGTGGAGCAACGGAAAGGGATGGAGCAGCAAGAAGCTAGGAGCAGTAGCAGCAGGAAGGCGTAGGAATGCAGTTTGGTATGCAGCAGGGCTGCAGGGTGGGATCCCTGCCCTTCCTGATGGGGCTTTCCCCAACTCCATGTGCTGTTCAAAAAGCACTTTCTGTAGTTTGATCTCCTTCAGGCCTTGCAGAACCTCCGGCCCTGTGCTGCTCTGCAGCAACTCCTAGTTCTCGGCTGGGTCTGAGTCCAGGGCAAAGAGCACTGGGGGCAAGTGCGGGGTCAGCCCGTGGCAGGCCTGGTCTGGGGGCTGTATCACTGTGAATGGAACCTGCAAAAGAAATCCCCAGGTGTAGCTCAGTTTTTTCTCTTTGAGCTTTGGACAGCAAAACCATATGGGACTTCACAAGGCAGCCCATGCAGACAAGAGGAGGCAGCACTAACCTTGTGTGAAGTAATGGGCCTTGTACTCCTCAAGTCTGACAGTGAAGGGGCAGTGCAGCAGATCGGGGGATGGTGGGTAGAGCACCATCTGATGGGGATTCTGTGGGAAGCAGCAGAGCTAAGCTCACCTGTGCAGCCACGAGGCTGAAGAAGAGCCTGGAAGAGGACCAGGTAGAGATGCCAGGGAGTCACACAGGAGCCCTGATACTACAGGCAGAACATGGCCAGAGAGGGAGGAAGCTGACGAGCAGCAGCATCCTGTTTGTTCCCTACTCAAAGCCACTGGGGCTCTGTCCATCAACTGCAGCCAGGAGGGTTTGGCTTAGCAACGTGTTGCAGCTGTTAGAGCACAGCAGCCTGGGGAAGCCCAGGAACTCCATGGCGTGACCCAGGCCAGACAAAAGGTCCCAGCTCATAGATCTCCCCTGACCCCTACTTGGTTCTACTCACCAGGAACACAGTTCCAACCCCACACCCAGCCTTCATGCACAATGCCCGCTGAACCAGCCTGCAGGACTCGCCTTCCCTGATGCAAACGGCACTGGACTCAGGTCACAGCTGTCCAGGGCAACTCTGGGAAGAGCTGCTCCAGCCAGGGTAATCAGTGTTGGCAGGATGTCCAGGGTGCTTGCCAGCTCATGCATCACTCACGCTGTAACCTATGGCAGCAAGGCACAAGGAGAGGTTCAAGCACCTGATCCCACTCCCATCCCTGCCAGCCTCACTTCTCTCCTGCCCTCTGCTTGTCCTGGGGCAGCCGAACTGCCATGACACTCATGCCTTGGTTGGCATCAGCAAGCAAAAGGCACAAGCAATGGAGTGATATGGCCTGGCCAATAAGCCACTGCTGGTTCCTGCATGCTGCCTTCCTATGTTGTGCTCTGTGGCCAGAGCTGCCTCCATGTGCCATCCACATGGTGGAGGGGCGGTGAGAGGGAAGAACCATGTACCATCAGCTTCACAGGTTTGCGCTACCCCTTCCCTGATGCTGCCAACGGGGCCATAACAAGAGAGACACGGTGTCAGCGAGTGATGCTGCTGTCCATCTTGGCCTTCTGAGGCAGGATGCATGGGACAGGTGAAGAAGCCAAGGTTTGCAAGATGCCTAAGCAGGGCACCAGAGACCAATGCCACCCACACATGAAGGGAATCATGGTATGTTTGGGCTGCCGTATTCCCCGGCCTGAACCCTATGAGGCTTCTGCCCGTGAGGAGGGGCACAGCTGAGTCACAGGAACAAGGAGGAGATCAGGCACTGTGTCCTCTCCAGAGCGGCGTCCACCTCTTGCTTCACTTCAGGTCACTGGGGTCTCAGCTGGCAATGCCACACGATGTCCCTTTTGCCCCAGCCAACCAGTGCTTCATTCCAGTTCCTCCATCCCATGGCAGCAGAATCCTATCAGTGATGAGGTTGCCCCTGCTGAGCCCACTCATCCATTGTCAGAGGTGAGAAACACTAAGGTTGTATTTGCAGGACCATTTTCCTGCAGCGCCCACAGCAGCTGTCCCACTGAGCCATCAGCTCCAAGAGTGCCTCACCAAATGGCCCACACTGTGACTGCCCTGCATACTCCTGGCTTGCAAATTGGGGATAGTGTGTGCACTGGAGAAAGGGCAGAGAAGACTGCTATGCAAACTCCTAGAGCTGCACCTGGTTCCCAAATCCCTGGTGCAACAAGGTGCAGGGCAGAGAGAGACAGGAAAAAAGAGGTACAGGGAGAAGGAAAGAGGAGCAATGAGGAAAGGAAAGGGAGAGGTAGGATGACAGAGGAGAGGAACTTGGGAGAAAACAGAAAGGGAGGACAGAGAGCAGAGCACAGTAGCAGAGGAAGAGAGGTATAGGGAAGCAAAAAAAATTACACAGAGGGAAAGGGGTGGTGGGCAGGGAGACACTGAGATGCAGAAGAGGGGTGACATGGCCCCAACAGCCTGGAACTCACTGGAGCTCTGACTGTCTACACTGCCAGGCAAATTTTACAGCTCAGGTACTTCTTTCTCTGTCTGTCCTTCCCTCCCTTCCTCTTCTGTAGCTCCAGTTGCTTGACTGTCCTCCACCTAAGAGAATACATTGATGTCTTACAGCTCTTAGAACGTGAGGCTTCCTTGATACACAGGCCATACACAGACACACACTACATAGCCATACTGTATTTTTCCTTACATATACAGACCCTGCCATGTACATTTATGATCTGGTCTGCTGAGGACTACTGAGATCGATCTTTCCTCACCTGGAGAGGCCAGCTGTCTCTCGTCTGCAGCTGAAGGCAGCAGCTGGCTGGATCCCCTTCATTTCATTCTCCAGCTGCTTTACCTTTTTCTGGTCTCTTCAGCTTCAGCCGTGGCAGCTCCTATCCAAAGCCAGTAAGTGTCGATCTGCCGCTTTTTGTCCACACCAAGAGGAGAACAAGGCCAGAGACAGTCCACACACACCTGAGCCAGATGGAGTCACTGACATCCCCGAGGGATGAACAGACAACTGAGCCCTCAGCGCGGCCTGTGGGAGAGGGAAAGAAGCAGCAACCACGACCACCGCAGCCGGCCCCAGGCTGGAGCCCTTCCTGCTGCAGGAGCTCCTGCGGACGCCGCTCCCTGCCCGCGCTGCCGGCACCCACCTTAAGGGAGGATCCAGCGTGCCCAAGGCCCAGCTCGCCGCTG
>NW_009603259.1:0-20148 GCF_000690535.1 Cariama cristata
AGCTTCTATATATCTATCTCCTATCTTATTGCAAGAAAACAAGAATTTTAAAGACATGAACTGGAAAAATAAAGCCTTTCTTTTAATATTCATTGCAGCTGCAAACAAAAATTTAAATCCTCAAGCAGTTCATTATGGTTTTGTCTGAGGTACCTTCCAACCATGATATCTTTTAATTTTATTTTTAAAGTATTTAAAGGCACTTTTAATTAAAAGTAGAATAAAATATCAAGTACTCCCTTTCATTCAAATCTTACTTTATTTTGAGAAATAGTTGTAACTGCCTTATTGCTGAAATGCTGGTGATTTTCAAAAGTATATGCTGTATTTGCAGGCTCCTATGCAAATAGGCTCCTGTATCCTGAAACAACCAGATGATAGTTACAGTTACGTAATCTAAAGGTATTGATCATGGAAAAAATGAAAGCGTTCTGTTGCTGTAAGAAATTCAGGCTTGGTGAGAGCTGCATCGAGCTGGACTCTTCATCTGATGAGGCATCTAGGAGCACTCAGAGCTGATTACCTGGATGCAGGCTCCCATGCTGCACGGCATATGTTGAGGGGCATGTCAGTACATCGAAATGGAAAGGGCAGGTGGCAGGAAACCTGACTACTTACCACGCTGTCAGCCAGCAGCTTCCAGCTGGGAACAGCTGTGATGGCAGGGAGCCCTGAAATGTCTGCCTAGGAATGGCTACCCTGAAATGGCCGCCCTCTAGGTGAGCAGCTGGGGAGGCCAGTGACGGAGCGTGCCTCAGGTGGGGGTCACTCGGGACGGCTGGTCTGGGCCTTGTCAGCCACTGTTTGTAACACTGCGTTCAGGGAGAAACACGCGAATCAGCACTGTGGTAAAATCTCCAGAGCTGGTGACAGACATTTTCTGGGTGTGCTACAGGTAGACATGATTTATAACGAGGTTTTCAGTAACACTGGTAGCTCTTCCTGCCTCAACCCCTTGCTTTAGGAAAAAGTTTTTTAAAATCTGATGCACTTTCAGTCACTTTAAGAGTTTTGGCCTGGCTGTTCCTGCAGCAAGGTATTCGTTGTAGACCCTGTGGGCTGTTAATGGAAGTGGGCAGCACTTTATGCCTGCCTTATGTCCTGGTCTGTAACGAATCACTCTCCAAAGTCCATTATAAACCAGTCAAGAAGGGGCTGTTGCTTCAGCAAAATGTTCTGCGATGCAATTTCATTCCTCTGTCTGGAATGGAAAAAGCAGCCTTTCCAGTGTGTAACACCAAGAGAGCTGGGCTCTTTACCGCAATAGAGACCCACCCTGTTGCATATTAAATAGCTGACTTCTTTTGTGTGAAGAACAGCTAAACAGACTCCCATAAGAAAAAAAATGGAGAGTGGACTTACACTTCTAAAAAACCCTCCAGGCTGAGTAGAAATCATTACTTTTTTTTTTCAAAAAACATTCAGCTCTCTGAAACACAAGGCAATACATGAGGCATATTCTCAAGCCTCTTCACTCACTCCATTCGCTTCAAAAAGTTTGTTGAATTTTTCATGTAATCCTTGAACTCTGGGAGCTTCAGCATCAAAAATTTACCTACTGTAGTAATCAAGATAAGAGAATTGAGTCTGCTGATCATTTTCTTCCTGCATGGTAGTTTGTAGTTTTGGATCAACTATGGAAAATATAGTTAAGAGAAAAAAGGTGGATAGGTCGGTCAAAGAAGCAATGAAAAGCCTTCTTTCTAGTTACTTTATTTTTTTTTACTAAGCCTCTGCAAAATGTGTAGTTATGGAACGTGCTATTTTCTGTGACTGACTTATGACAAGGCTTTGAATTAATAATTTGGTAATCCATTATAAGAACAGTGTTGTTCAAACACATTTTAAATGCAGTAAACATTCAGAAGAAAGAATAATAATCATGGTAGATGGCAAGCAGAGACATAATGGGCTTTGAACACAAAACTGCAGTTTAGGCAGCCATTTTGTTTGCTCAAACGTTGTCCATCAGAGGTTCTTGCAACCCAGATGCACGCAATTAATCTCACAGAAATCAATGAAATTGTATGTGGAAGTGTGAGGGAAAGAAGATCCTTTTCAAGTAGGTAGCTCTTCCACTTATGAAAGTTCCCTGCTTATGTTTATCTTGCTTCTACATTTCAAAGGCTTCTAAATAATACTTAAACAGTTGGTCTGTGTGTCACTCTGCATGCCCAGTGCCAGAGGAAGCTGTGGTATACCTTCTTTCTCTGCCACTGTACTGCTGGGGCAATATACTGCTGTGAAATCCAGCCTTGTCCACAGAAATAGAAATACTGTGGCACCTCGAATGAAAAGTAAAATAGGTAAATAATTTCCCTAACCAGTATACCTATTTGTATTTACATCCATTTACTCTAAATACTTGGGGTGATTGTATTTTTTTTTAATAGTCAATATGGCTATTTTGTAGAAAAAGTGTTTGACAAAACAAATATTTTCACAAGTATCTCACTTAGGTCTATTATTTTCCTTCAAAAATACAAGTGGTTAAATATGCCAATATTTGGCTGATAATAAGACATTTCATTCAAAAATTCTGCTACAGTGCATCATGGGAACCATGGTTGTCTTTTCTTAGATTGTAAGTTCGGGCTCTCAAGCTCCATTAAATTTTTCTTGATGTGCTCTGACCACAGACTTCCATGATGTACCTGGCTTCCTTCATGATGCGAAAGATTGTATTGCACCGTTGAAAATGTAGTGCAACCTAGAAGATAAATCTGTGAGGGAGAATAGCAATATGAAATATGAGAACTACAGTTCCTCTGGATCACCCAGTTGGCAATGTTTCTGAAATGAAATATTTTGTTTTCTTCTGAAATAATTTTTGCTGTTGGATTTCCTTTTGGGGGGTGGGTATGGTGGTGAGGAACAGAAGTAGTTCCTTATAAAAATTCTGATAGCTCTTTTTCATTGTTTTTTATTTTTGTTAGCATTTTTCTGGGAAAAGTACTTTTTTTCTACCAGCTCATTTAGTCAGGTACTTAGTATTCATGAATAATAATGATGCTGTGTGACATGTTATATTATGAATGTACATTACTGTTTTAGTTCTTTGACTCAACAAATGAACCTTTAAAAGCGCCTTACACTTGAAACAAAAAAATTTAATCTCCTTATGTATCTCAGCCATAAACCCAGAATTCATTTCTGTGAATATTCCTACGAACAAAATGTCAAACATATGGATGTTTTAAAAAGGAAACAAAAAAAGGATGGTAAAAACGTTAAATCACATTTCTAATTAGAAGCCAATTGAATGTCTTTGGTGATGTTAATGCTACTCACACAGTTGCGCTGGCAACTCTTGGCAAATATTTATTTTTAAAAGGGTGACTAGTCTGTGGTTGTTGCAGGGAACTGACTTGGAAGTTGTGTTTAATGCTGGTAAAAAGGATACAGCTCTATCTAAACTGGAGTTGTGAACATGAACTCCAGGTTCAGATGCATACGCTGGACTTTTGCCTTGGTGCTTTCTTCCATGTGGAAAGGAAACTTGGTAATGAGAGATGGAAAGGAACTGTGGTCCAGGCCACCGAGCTGAATGTCCCATGGAAAATATGTGGGTTTTGCCGAGTAAGATGTGTAAATTAGATAACATGGCACCTGCATAGCTGTAATAAGCATAAATGGTGAATACCTAGTATAATGATATGGCATATATTTCTCACGGAATCTATGGTCTGATTTATATTCCTAGAAGTAATTTTTTTCATATCTCAAAAAAGCAAAAAATTACTAATTAATATAAAATCTGCACATGGATCATTTGCAAGAAGGGAAGATTGTTAAGAAGTACTTCAATCAATGTAACTTCTCACTGGTGTTTGATGAGGAAGGCCAGCAGAGTCAGCTGAAAGGTAGTCTGCTGAACTGAAATCTGTAAGTACTGGTTTGTTATCCCAGCAAGACTCCCAGCTCTGAATTGGTTGTCTCTTTAGGTCATGCTGCTTTTATCCTGGCTCGTCTTTGGGGAAAGGACTTTTTCTTACTCTATGGCATCATGTGAGCTATAGATAATAACAAATGTGTGAGCTGTACACTGTAAGTAGCTCATCTGGCTCTACCCACATTCCCCTGTAAAGGAAATGTCACAATGACATCTAGAAGGAGAAAGCTGGAAATACGTGCCAGTGGAAAAGAAAAAACCGCCAAAACCTAAAGCTGAGCAATAAAGGCTGTCTGTAGAATAGCAATAGCATGATTTAGTAACACATGCAACAGCCATCATTTCCAGATTAAAGAGGAAAAGTTATTTGTTGGGTGTCAGGATGATCGATGGATTGTTTTTACATTACACCAACACAGCTTTTTTTCAATATGTTGCAGCATTGAATCAACATGTTACAGTTCTTGAATGCAACCCTAAAGAGAAAAAGGTTTGTTAGGCCAGTAGCAAGAACCAGTATTTTTCTTATCTATGACACCTTCAATTATTACAATGAAGAGGTGCCCTGAAAACCTATTTTCCAAAAGCTGGCTTCTACCCCCTACCTTGAGAGAGATCTTGAAAAGCTCTCCTGATGCCTCTTCCAGCTGAGGATTTGTCTGTCTTGGTACATGCAAATTGCCTCAGGGTTTTCTAATTGAAAGGATGTAAGCAGTAAAGTCAGCAGCGAACAGCTTGTGTTGAAGGGAGATCGTGTCAGAGGATCATAGTAAAACAGTTTGGAAAGTACCTCATAGATTGGAAGTGATCTCTGGAGAGCATCTGGCCCTATCCCCACTCAAAGCAGGGTGCTCACAGATGAGCAGATGTGGATTAGCTGAAAACTACTTCTGCATGCAGCACAAGCACACATCTGCACCCCCTGGTCCTAGAAGCAGACTGCTTGCAAAGATGTAATTCTAATGGTACGTGAACTTGTATCCCAGAAATCTTTCTTCCTTTATCAGTTAAGTGAAAAGCTTATAATTAATTCAAAACTCTGAGGATTGTGTTGCAGGTAAAAAGTCTTTATTCTATCTGGGTTTTGAGTCTTGTATTCATAGCATTAGGTCAAAAGAAGGCAAAGCAAGTGTAAGACACTTCCAAAACAGATTGCTAGCTAGCTAGAAATATTTTCCGTTATTGTTTTAGATTAATAAATGTTGCAAAAAACCAGGTATGCAAATTTCCTCACTTCTTGACCAGGACCAATGAATGTACCTGGGTCATCCCTTTGCAGGGAAAAAAAATGCAGAAAGTGTAGGCGTATCGATAAGTATAACTGGAGCACCTGTCATTGACTGTTGTGACAGTCTGATTCAGAATGTATGGTAGTAATGTGTAGGCACAGGAAAACTACTTTTTTCCAAATAGGTTGAGTGAGTTTTAATTTTGCACAGTTATGCCCAACTACAGAGAAGAAACATTTGTAGCACACTAAGAATAATAACCCATTCAGTGAGAAAAACATATTTGGACAGGTGTTTGGCAAAGAACTCTCATAGCATACAAGAACTGCAATAAACCCGATCGGTCGTTACCAGACTTTTTGGAACAATGCCCACTGCATATTACTGTGTACCAGCCAACAGCCAAAAATACAGGGATGGCACACTGGAGGATTTCCTCACAGTTGAAATTTATATCGGAAGACTCCATACCATCAGTTGTACTTTGGTTAACTTCATGCCACTGTGCAGCTTACAATATAATAGCAAATGAGAACAGTCCTTGGTTCTCTCTGCTCAGTGTCTAGCTACCAAAAATATCATGAGATGAAATTAAATATTATGGTGCTATTGCTTTAGCCCCAAAGGAAGGGGCTAATTCCACACACAAATGAAGGGCTTAAGGAACTCAGCTGTGGCTCTGAACATGTGCAGGGTCTGAAATTAACAATAAAAACCCAATGTGCTTTAATCAGGATTTTTAAACACCCTCTCCCTTTAAAGCATTGGGCCTGACTCTAATCTCATGTTATCAGCATCAGGTAGATTTCGTTCAGCTGGAAGAAGATCAGATCAGCCTTTTGTAGCAATATGGCATAGCCTTTCCTTCTGGAATATTTAAATGAAAATTGAAGCTGGATGGTGATTCTGAATATATCCACAATAAACCTCTCTGATAAGAGTTACTGGTGATCTGCTATGACTGTCCATCTACCAGCCTATCAGGAAACTAATTTTACAACAACCCGTTAAGGCAGCAATGCTTATTAAAAAAAAAAAAAAGACTTAGCAGAGTTAAATTATTTTTCCATGGCTGTTTGAAGAAGTACACCTAGAAGTTTGAAGTTCTTCTTACCATTCCTAACCATTAAGTTCACTTATTTAGATCTGGAATAAGCAGATGAAGTTAACTATATTTCTCCTACTGCTGGCATTTTTTGTGGTAATGCTTTCAGCTGCACAACTATTGCCTGATCTATGATAGCTTAGAAATTTTAAATTAATTTTGAACCGTGGCCAGCTTCATAACTGATGTAATTTGATGTTGCTCCATTGGCTTTGCAATGTCGACTATCACTAAAGGAGGAGATGACACATGATTTCTAATGTTTATGAAGGCAAGAAGAGTTCAGCCATATAAAAAATTTAAACACTGTGATCTTTAAGTGAAGTATATGAGAATTCTGATTTAATACCAGGTTAATATTGAGTTAATGCCAGGCTAATCAATGCTAACAGAACTGAACTGCTGCTTTAGGAAAATACTGTGATACTACAGCTGGATCAGCTAGTGATACCAATAAAAATATACTCCTGGTTATTTTCTGCATGATTCAAATAAGATAATTCATAACATAATATATGCTTCCTAAGAGAAACTGGTCTTCCTATTTAGCTGTTTTCTAGAGATTAGAGAATTAGGGATTAGAGATTCTAGAGATTAGAGGCTGTAAACAACAGACTAAGACCTGACTTCTCACAATCTGCTATTCATTACATTGTTCATGCATTGTTTATTCTGCACTGGATACAAAGAAACAAATTTGGATTAAGAAATTTGACTTGATTCTAGGTTGTAATAATCAAGTAATGGAAAATTGATTTTATTTTATTTTCTGGTAACCAAGGCAGGATTTACATTATGAGAAGCCAGTTTCTGATCTTAGTATTCGAGTGTCAGTCTGGAGTGGTCCCCATGACTTCAAAGCTCTGCTCCTCTTTTTTTCTGCCAGTGCTCCATCTGTTCATCTCTGCTCTCACTTTATTATTCTATCTTCTGCTTCATACCTCAGTGCCTCTTTTGATATATGTCCTCTGCTTGGACCAGCCTTTCATTTTGTATGTCAAGCATGCAAACTACATTGTTGAAAGTGCTTCTCAAAACCTATTTATTATACCTTGGTTTTCATCTCATACTTCGGTTTCATAAATGAAATTCTGACTTCATTGAAGATAATTGCAAAACTCCCATTGGCTTCCTGAGAGACAGATTTAATTTTCTACATCTGGATTTGTCAAAGAAAGATTGAATAGTATTTGGGGCAGAGACAATTGTACAGATTTCCAGTACCTATGGTGCTACGCTGGCCAGATTTTTAATATTTTAGAGTGCTTAGCTCTTCTAAAAATAATTTTCTACTCTCATTAAATGAAAGCTGAGTTCCTCTGAGATTGGGACTTCAGACGTAATAAGATTTACACTCTTATTCACCCTACCTACTATCAGCAATTTAGCTAAGGTCTCTGTATCAAGAATTGAGTCCTGCTGGATTTCCTCTGTAATCAGTAGGTGGAGAGAAGCACTCTAAGGAGACGGATCTGCTTTTCTAGGATATGTATCATCCCTCTGGATGGGCTGCTGTCTCTCTCTAGTGACTACAGTGGTGTTTGTGCTGACTAGACTCCAAGTCTGGGCAGCTCAGATTTCGTCTGAAACCTTAATATGCTAGAAAATCAAACAAAGCATTAGCTGAATACGTATAAAATGAAGTGAAGCCAATTCAAAACTCTGAGGCCACTTGGCTTGCCCAGAGTTTTACCTGTTAGAAAAAGATTATAAATGTTAACCAAGGATTCCCTCATGCTCCTCTTTCTTGAAATGCTGGGCCATGATGCCTTATTGTGTTCAAATCACACATGTATCCATGATGCCATATTGTATCAAAAATGCAAAAGCACCCTTTTAATTTAGTAAATAAAATTCAGGAGTAAGAGGGGTGCAAACACAAATCTGAGGTAGTTCTTCTGTCACAGCATTAATGCTTTGAGAGACTGAAGTCTTTGACCTACATTTCTTGCTGAACTCTCATCTGTTACGGAAGTCTCTCTCTAAATAGGTGTAGTCTTTTTTTTTTTTTCTTTTTTAAAAGCAATACATATTTGTTCAGGCACATTGTTTAGGTATGTAAAGGCAATTGAAGCATGGAATAAGGTGACTACAATACCAACAGTTTTTGTAATGCTTTCCACAGTACCAATCAGAACAAACAGAAGAGCAGGAAAGAAGGAGGTGATATATATAATACACAAAGAGCAATGCCTGTTAGCACTTTATAGCTCTTTGGACTGTGTTCCTTTCAGCAAATTACTTCAGATTGAAGATAATGCAGAAAATACTGAAGAAAATGCCTAAAAAGCAGAAAAGACATCATGAACGAATTGAAGTTTTATGCTGTACAACTGCTGCTTGTATCTTACTGGTCAGGTATGTAATTTTGACAAGATTTGCCATAATGAAAAGCTTTCATGGTAACAGCACGGAGGTTCAGAGCAGTAATCCAAACTGTAACTGCTATTTTTAGAGCACAAAGTATTGATATTTTATTCAACTTGTGGTGCAGATGAACCACTTCAAATAACCAATCTAATGTGATGACAGCAAGAAACACAATACTCCCTGTCCTGTTTAGTGGCAACACGAATAGATTAAAATTGCAGGGAAGTTCTTTGGAAATCCAATATTCTCTTTTCAAGTTGTACTACATGTAAAATGATAGACTAATCATCAGTAAGAAATCAGCAACTATGATGCTGAATAGATAAATGATGCTTGGTCTCCAGCTGTTCCTATAAAAGCTCAGAAGATGCTCAAAGCAATTCTACTGCCAAGCACAGAGTCAAGAATTATCAAAACTGTATAATGTCCACTTGTAGTTTTAATCATTCCTGGAGTTCTGGAGCTTTTCCTGGCTTCATCATCATCGTCGTCGTTGCTGCTCAAAGCCTACTGCCCACAATCAGTTGGTAGATTGAACTGTTTTCTAGCCAAGAGTCTCTGAAGTAAGCTGCAGAGGAAGTGCAATGAAGTTTCAAGATGTGGTATATTTATATGCAAATTATGAATCATAGTGAGTATGATGGACTCTTTCAAAGAGAGATGTGACTAGTGAAATATTTGCTCAGATAAAGCATTGCCATAACATAGAAAACCTGTCTGCAGTGGTTTTAGGACTCCAGCAAAATGACATGTACACTAAAACCATTAATTTTGTTCTTGCTTTTGTTCAGTCTCATTCAGTGAGAAATGGTGCAACACCAACAAGTGGTTTCCTTTATTTGGAATACTAAATCTATAGATCAGCATTCATAAGTCAACAAGTACAGTGTGATCATTGGAGTCACATTTGTCAAAGTGTTTAGGCATCTGACTTCCTTTTGAAGTACACTAACGACCATTAGTCTTTGTATCTATCTGTTCAGTTCTTTCTTTATATACATGCCATCAACAGTTGTATCACAAGGAAGGAAGCTAAGAAGGAAGCTTCTTATCTGTAGCTAAAAAGTCAGGTAAGAAAGAAAGATTCCTTCTGCTCCCTCATCAGATGTACCAGACTGTTCCCTGAAACAAAATGTTTAATATTGTAACATCTTTTCAAATTTTAAATTGCTGCTAATTAAACCTATTTTTTTTAACTTTTGTCCATTAAAATACTAGATTCCCAGGGAATCTAAGCTGTTCACTTTATTGTTTTTGTTCTATTCGGCAGCAGACACCATTTGCCTAGATACTGTCTTATCTCCAAATGGTTTAAGTATGAACTGGGGTGTGGACTTAAGGTTTATAGGTAGTCTAGGTACAGCTGAAGCTATCTAGTAGAAATGACTTTTACAGGCATGTCTGTACCTTGTAAAATAGTGTGTTCTTATGTATTAATTTCAGGTATGTTGTCTTTTGGAATATCCCTTTTTTTCTTGCGTTGTCACAGGAAATAAATAAGAAAAGAATTCTTTATTTCAAAGCATTTATCACAGTACTTATTCATTTCATCTGTGATGTGAAGAATTATGGCTTTTATGATTATATCACAGCTGTCAGAAAACCAGAAAAAATTATTAAATAGAAACAAATCATTTTGAAATAGAAAAAAAAAAAAGAGACATTGCTTTTTGTCATATAATGTGAATTAAGACATCTGTTTTGAAGAAGAGAATAAGAAAATGATGATTTCACCTTTACAAAACCTTTCTACAGTTCTCTAGGATGTTCAGAACCCTCAAAGTCTGTTAGCTTGGTAACTTAACAGCTGTGAAAAGCCGTTAGGCTTCTTCATTGCGGGGAGTACCCCACGCTGTAACCTCCCTGCGGCCCATTCTGGGAGTCCAGAGGGCCTGTATTGGCAAAGACCCATGAAGATGTGCATGAGATGAACAAGCAACATTCAGGCTGTAGACCACATGTAAACAGTGCTACACCCATGTCACTTGGGTCTTGACCTCCAGGCCACCCTTCATGTGGGAAAGCAGCATTTAGAAGACAACAATTTGCCTGTCCTTTCTTTCTAGAGCTACATTTTTATTTGTGCTCTGGTCCATTTCATTTTGCATCTCCCACTAGTCAACTAATTAAGGATCATGACAGAGTTTTGTGAGGATCTTTCATTGAAACCTTTATAAATTACAGTCTTTTTCCAGTGTCTTGCCTATGATGCTTTGAAGGTGGGAATTTGCTCTCTGTTATCTTTGTTATGCAATGTTGTGCATGCAGGGTCTGTGCTGTGCCCCTGAGGTAGTTGGAGCTCAGTTCTTCTGTATGGATTTAATTCTTGGAATGTTTTTGAGGTTCAGCAAAAGGAAATTGCTCAGTAAATTTGAGCTAACAGTAGTCCGTTTGACATAACAGCAACAGAAAAATTAAACTGAATGGTTTCTTAGCGTACCCATGCCTAAAATGTATAGCAGCATTTGTCTTTCATGGTGCATTTCAGAACTGTTACAGAAGTTGTTTGCTAATAGAAAACTCTGCATCATTCTGCAAAGGTTTATCAACTTTAACAGGATGGTTTCACCTGCAGCGGTTCTGACTTTCTTCGAACTGTTGTTGTCTCATATTTTAGATATAAGGTGCTAAGGTAATTCTTGATGCAACTTCCACACGTGCGAGAAAGTTACAGCTTACACAAGATTTCTCAAACGTGAAAAAAACCTTTTTCCATTTCCTCGCAGCTATCTTTGGATAACATCAGGCCAAATGAAGCACGTTTACAATTCAACTGAAATGTGTGATTGGCAAACCAAGATCCTGGATGTAAAAATGCAACAATAACTTCAGAACTAGGCTCAGCATATATTTATATTTACTGCTCAACCGTTTAAAATTAATCTTGGGAAAAGTTTAGGTGCAAAATGCCATTCTTACTGGTTTTGGTCAGTCATTGCAGAAGCATACATGTGTGTTTATAGAACATATTAAAAAAAATAAATCTATGGGATGACACCTAGAACATTGCGTAACATTGGTGCCCTACTATATTCCTAATATTCTTCTTTCTTCTCACAGTGTTGCTGACTTAGAAGTAGTTGTGCAGAAATATACTACCCTGGAGTGTTAGGAAGAGCAAATTCTGTCATATTTCTATTCCTCGTCTTTCAGTATTGACAATAAAAGGGTGACCCTAATTAACACAGGAAGTTACAGAAGGGCCTGCACGGCACCAGTCAGTAAGATTAGTTTTGTGCACATAAATCCCAATGGAAGTTTTTGAATGTCAAATTGTCCTCTTAATTGAAATGTGTTTGGTTGTGAGAGACACATGTGGTGACAGTGACCTGAGTGACTTCTGTTGGTTTAAGTTTCATCCCGTGCGTTGCATAGTTGCAATGCATAAGGAAATTAAATTATAAAAATATAAATATCATAGAAAGCACATGATAATCTGGTGGGTTTGGGCTCTTTCTTAGGCTTTTTCTTCTTCTTCTTCTCAGTATGTGCCTGGATGTGGGGGAGGAGGGAGAGACAATCTTTCTTTCCTGCCCTGGGTGCCCTCTGAAGCTGTAGGCACCGTGTTTGGGCTGCAGGAAGGGTGCCTCCCACCACCCACCCCTACCTAAGCTGTCGTGGCCTCATGGGCCCTGGAGCGGGCGCCGATGCTGAGTGGTACGAAATTCACCCTGGCCTTCTGGAGACTCTGCCTACAGAACTGCCAGTGGAGGTGCGGGGGAGACTTTGCCTCATGAGCCTCTTTGGCCTCTAAATTAGCAAAATGAGTTTAAGCTCCAGTTTGATTTAGGTAGTTATTGATACTGTAACTCTGTTTTTTGAGTTAGAGGAGCTAGTGAATAGGAGCAGAAGCCATAATGAGAAATAAAAATAATACTCGTGTCTTGCACTTCTATGGCATGGCTGATTTCTTGCCATGTTTTCTATTGAATACTTTATTTTGGGCAACACAGAAACTAAGCAATGCTGTTCCCAGTCGCATGAGCTTTATGATTTGACACACGCTTTTAATGGCAAGTTTGCTTTTTTCCTTCAACCGTACCAACATAAGCCCATGTAAACTTAACTCCAAACTACATTGAGGGCTGTGAACACAAAGAACATTGTCTCTGTTTTATTTTTGCATTTTAATTGCTTCCCCACATTGAATTAGTTTGTTTAGATGATGAATTGGAAAGATAAAAGCATCTTTTTTTTCCGACAGCTATGCTTTTGCTTTGCAAACAACAGCTAATATTTATATTTTTGAAAAAAAAAATTATGGATAGCTTGAAATCTTCACAGATTTTACTTCCAGAAATCTCTTGCACTGTTCTGATCACCTTCTACTGCTGGACCATGCAATATGACAGATGTCTGACATGTCTAGTTGGTTAGCTGGGTTGTGTCTGTTACATTCCTCATCCTGTGCTAATACCCGGAGTAAAGTTGGGTTAGGTTTCAATTGATTTGTTTGCATGTATTTTGTGAAGAGAGGGCAAAGAGGAGCTTGTGTTTTCCTTGGAGCTTTAGGGATTGAGTTTTTTTTTCATCCTGAGTTCTTTACTCTTACGACGTAGTTTCCTCTGTGAGGTTTATGCCTCCCTTGACGTCCTCTTTCAGAACTCTGTCTGCAAGAGACCACAAAAGAAGAGGTCATTGCAGAAAGATCTGTCTCAGCTGAATATCTCTAGAGAAGGAGAGAAATTCTGGAATGTGAATGAATGTAGAGAGACAACGCCTGCCTCTGCAGTTTAGGGTCTGCCAGAAGAGGTTGGGCCCTTGCTGCGATCTAAGACATCTGTACCTACCTGCTGCCAAAATGCACTGAATACTTGTGGCAGCTAGATATTGTGAGAGTACAGGGCACACAACTGTGTTCAACTGCATTTCAGCTGCAATTAGCTCAGAGTGAAAGCTGGCTTTTTGTTCATATGTATGGTTTTGGACTGTGGGTTTGGAGCCCGTGCTCTCCAAAGGCAGTGACTGAGCTCTTGCAGGTCCTGTCCTGCTTTGCTACACCCTGAGCCCTTCCTGTCCAAGCAGATGCTCTGAGCACTTTGTTGTTTTTATTGGGCTTTTGCTTGAGAAAGGAAATAGGGTTATTGGACTGTGGCTTGGCTGTACATAACCACTGTTTAGTTTTTGTTCCATTATTACAACTGTTTACGTTAACTGAATTTTTAATAAAAGCCTGAGCAATTCACACAGCAGGTGTTCTCTGAGGCTAGTCACAGTCTGAGGTCATCACGGCTTTCACAGGCAATTTTGCTTCTTTTTTGTTTGTTCCCTGCTGTTTTGTTTTGCTTTGTTTAGTATAGGTGCCCAAGAGAGAAATTATTGTGTGTTTTCTTCTTCTTTTACTTTGTTTGTGTAGGGATGACACACTCTTCTGATCATTCAAGTACTTCCTTGGTGAGTCCCTCCTCAGATCATTGTGATGAAAGTAGTATAATGTCCTTTTCTAACTGCTGGCTCGCTGATTGCTGCTTGTAGTCTATTTTCTCTTTTCTGCTGTTCCTTCCACCCATAATTCCATTGATTGTTCTAGCTCCCCTTTCCAAATTAGACTTTGGCTAATGCAGACTTCTCACGCCTCTTTCCTTCTGCCCTGTGAGACTCTGAGCAGTTATCAGTGTAAGACACTTGACAGATTCTTGTTTCTTTTAAGTACTCCTTCCTACCAGAGCATCACACAAAAGCCATTGGGCAAAATACCATATTCTTTTTTTTTTTTTTTTTGTCCCTGTTTTTAGGGGAGAAATGAGTGAGGCATGGGCAAGTATCTGAAATTCCCAGAATGCAGAGTGGTCCCTAGGACACAGGACCCTTGCCAGCATTTGGCTCTGTAGGTTTGTGCTCTGCTGAGCAGTTGGCATCGTGCACATCTCAGGGCTGCGGCACACACTCTCCCACATTTGTTCCTCTGCACAGAAACTCCCAGAGGATCTCTGGAAGTTCACCTTGATTTTTCTAAGGCCTTCAGCTGGTCTGGATCTGTCTGTGAGCTTCCTGGACCTGTATATTGCAACAAACTATAGGGTGCCCCTGAGTTTGCTTTCCCATTATTTATTAGCTGGTTAGTTTTTAGTTACCCCTACGTCAGCTTCAGAAAGCTGGGTGTTACTACTTCAGTTTCCCTAAATATTTATGTATTTAGCTGTGCTATGTTGTCTCTCGAGATACCAGCAGACTCCAAATCATGCGCTTCAGCATTTAAGCTGCCAAACACTGATAGATGGCAGGCAGGAAGATATTAAAGCACAATCTTGTAATAGTCCTTCTGATACTGACAGTATATAACCACTTACTGAAAATCATTATCTTCCTGTAATAGTATCTTCACATATCACTGGGACCTGAAGATGGCTTTCTTAAAGATGGGGGTGACTTTTAGGAGCAAGATCTTCATGTGGATGCATTTACTTCAATTTATTTTTTCTAAAATAAAGTTAAATAATCACTGAAGGTTTGGTCTACACACAGTTTTCCTCCTGGCACAAAAGTTTTTCCTGGGTATGACTTTTTTTTAATCTTCTCTTCCAATTTGGTTATTCCTTGTGAAGCATTATTTGAACAAAATTGCACTGGTATAATTTAATTTGCTTCTTATATTGTAATTAGTCTACAATAGTGCTGTGATTGCATCAATACTATCAGATGTGAATAAAGCAATTTTTCTATGCACAGGCAAGCCCTAAAATAGATATTTCCCCTAACATTTAATGTCGTTGAAGGTCCTGCTAGTGTTTTGAGAACATTAAAGGAAGCTAGAATAACTATTTTATCTTAAAAAAAATCCTACTGTCATTCCTTGTGTACCATGAAAAAGGCCAGCTGATGTTAATAAAATCCTTGTATCTATCTCAGCTTTTGAAATTATTTTTTTTTCACTTTAAGTCCTGAATATGTAAAAAACTTTTAGCCCTCCAAAACCAAATTCCAGTTAATTCTGTTCTAAAGGAGCTGAGCTTCTTCAATACTATAAAATAAAAAATAATATTGTAGGAGTAGAAGTGAGCGAAATAATCTGAATTTTACAAATATACTCAAAACTCTCTGTTTTCTGATAAAAAAATATTTTTTTTAGTCATGTCTTAGTGGGCTGTATGCAGACTGAAGGGCTCATTAGAAATACATTTTCTGCGCATCAAGGTTATGCCTGAACTACCTTTTCCGCATTCAGAGAGAATTTAAAAGCTGAGGCTATCTGAATTGTGACCTTGGTGTGATGCAGCAGTCTTTTAACAGAACTGACCATGGACTTCATTTATTCTTTTTTAAAGAATAATTGAGACCTTTGGCTCTTGAGTCTTTTTGAACAAGTTAATTTGCATTCCTATCTCTTCTCCCAGGATTTATGTCTCACAGTGCTCTTGCTTAATAGATACCAAATATTGTCTTCACTGTGTAAGTGTGAGAGGTACTCTAGCAGCTGACAAGACTGGGTAATGTTTAGCTGATCACAAGATGTCTTTACTGAAGTTAGGAAAGGAAGTGAGCTCTTTTGATCTCTCTGAACATCCTATTCTTGCTCATAAGAACCTTCTTTCCAAGGGACACTGGCAGCTGTGATATGGTTTAGCATGGATGTTCAATACAATACTAGATAAGTCCGATGGAAGGTCCTCATAATTTCATGCAGATTCTTCCAAATCTTTCCTTATGATGATTTATAATGATATGTGGCCTGTATTTTCTGTGCTTCTAATGTATGATTGGTAGCAGTATGGTTTCAGCTGCTGCTTGAGGCAGCATATAGATCTGTAGGTCTTACAACCCTAGCTGCAGCTTTGCTTTCCATTTCTGCTGAATCAAGCACTTTAAGGGGCCTGTGGTTCAGAAAAACAGTGCGCAGCCAAAGAAGTGCTATAGTGTAGGCTGATCTTTTTTTTGTTTAATTACTTTGTTTTTTCTTTTTCAAATGCAGCTTTTGGTGAGCTGCCTAATCTGTGTCCTCCTGTTGCACCTTGTGAGCTGATACCTCACCCCTGCACCCTTTCCCCTCCCGCGCACCTTTGCACTCCAGTTCCTCCATTGCTCCATCTGGTAATATTCCCTGTAATAAAAATTGATAGCTATCTAACACAAATGAGAAGGGGAAAATATATTTCAGTGGAGATGGGCTATTGAATGTATAATGGTGTCATGAACTTTCAGTTTCGTATGTTGGATTTTTTGTGCCATATGGGAAAAGCTGCATAGCAACATAACTGCTACTCCTAATTCTGTAATATAAATGTCAAGCTTGTTTGAAATTGAAGGATTACACACTGCCAGAAGAAACTCTGTCATCTGTAGCCTGAACCTTTTTGGCAAGAGGGTCTCAAGGAAGAAGTAACTGGCTGTGTGTGATCACATCAGCCTATTTCTTAAACAGCGGGGAGATGGACAAAGGCAATTTTACAACGTCTCTGACAAGGGACAAGATAATTTCTTGCTTTCAGCTCTGAAAAACTTCCAAGATACAAAATGTTTCAAGTATACACAAATCTAAATATTAAGTTTAGAAAAGTTAACAAATATTGACTGGATGTTTAAGCATTAACAATGTTATAAAGCACATTCATGGAAAATTCACAGATGGGTATAACCAGTTGATTATTTGGTTGCAGCAATGTAAAAGAAGACTTAGAAATTATTCTCTGAGCATTTAGCATATGGTTATAAATTATTACTGACAAGATCTAATAGGTATTATTTTTATAATTTTACTATCATTCCTACTGGAAGTAATAAGAAATAGCATACAATGCCTCTAGTAAAAGGCTATCACTATCCAAGGATCTTATAAGCTTAAAAGCACACAAAACGGTGTGTTAGAAAGGAAATAGTCTTCTCTCTATTGCACAGCAGAGAATTGAAAGTGAGATTTATGCCAATATTATAAGGAGAACCTTTGGCAAAGCTGATCACCTGTTCAGTGAGGTCTTGGAGAACTTCAGGACTGCTTCTTGTAGAACAGATCATACATGAAAAGCCAGGTAGGCGTTTACCTTGATTCACATTGATTCTGAACAGCTTTTAAGTTATTCATAATCAATAATTTCCAAAGTGATTGTTTCATAAATAGTGACAAATCATCTGGGTGTGTTAAGAAACCTATTTTTTTAATGAGACTGCAGATCAAAGCATTATAAGATACTTTAAAAGGCTATTTCATGCAGTTATGCATAATAAAATTACCTGCAAAAACACTTTATAGAAAAAACAGAATTTTAAGTGATTTAAATGATTTTTTTTCCTTATATAGAAATAGCTAAGTAAATTTCTACAAGATCTTTTTATTTATTACCTAATATGGCTTGATTTAAAGCCAGCAAAGCATGTAAGTCAAATTTCTCATTTGACCAAGTGACAGAGAACACACATGTGATGTATTTAGAATTGGCAAAGGCTCATCTTGGTGAAGAGTGCTGTAAATTACTTTTGATTAAAAAAATCAGCAGAGGAAGTGAAAAATTATTACCAGAACAAGAACAATGAAACATTAATACTCTGTGTAAAGATTGATGGGTAGTTAAGAAGTTGATTTGTAAAAGTCACCAGTACCACAGGGCATAAATTTATTAAGAGTATGAAAGAGGCAGAGTAAAAAATGAGCTCATACTTTAATCAACAGAAAAGGGAAATAAACAGCTCAATATTTGTAGGCTTCTTTCAATGTAATTTTAGTTTGAGGTTAATTACCTCTGCAAAACCCCCCAAAGACTTTGACTGCTTGAAAACTAATGTCCCCCAACCCTGATTTTTCTGAGGAGCTGAAGACAGGTAATAATGGGTGGAGAATCACATGGGGAAGGCTAACACTTCATCCTCTTTCTGTTAATTAAAATATATAAGAAAATGGATGGAAAATCTGTGCATTTGCTTGTTCCCCTTCTTTTCCTATGTGACTTGTCATTTTCGTATACTTATGTGTATTATATGTAGTAACTTACACAAATAAATAAGTTGTCAGCTCCAGTGCGGGATGACCTGTGACTCATGCAAACATAGACAGGAGAATTAGGGCCCTAGATTTGGAAACTGTTGGTGGCTATCTATTTCTACACAGGCACCCTATAAATTGTGCTGCCTTACTAGGGTCCTGACCACTGCTGTGTTATACAAACTGATAATAGCTTTATCTGCTCAGGAAAGAAGTAAAAGGCCCAACAACTTCAGTGAAAACGATTGGCTAAAAGTTAGCGATCAGTTGACTAGACCTTTGTGGTCTCAGAAACAGCCATCATATGTTTGACATTAATTGTATCTAGCATCCTAGCAGAAAATGCCTAGCAGAAAGTCCGAGGATCTCACAGGTATAAAATATCTTCTATTTTGAGAGATGAGTCACACAGATAAGAAAGTACAGAGATGCTGCTGACTATATGTATTTCTGTGTACTGTTTCTACTGTTGATCTGGAATAGGAAACTTTCTTGATAAAAGTCCATGTACAAAATTATACTCTTGGAAGCTGCCAAACTGACAGTCTTCATACCACTGGCAGAGGTAACATGCATTTCTTATTCTATCTAGCTAGTATGCCTATATTTAACTCTGATCTAAAGGCACTGAAATACAGTGTAAGGAAGAGATTTTATCCTCTTGCTCATTTATGGTTTACTGCAAGATGCTGAGCTTTCCTGGGAGCTAGTAGGAGTCTTTAACTCCCACTGGTTTTGCTGAAAATTTGGCGTAAATATTTCACAAGAATGCCTGCCATTTTGTGGAGACAAACTGAGTCCTTCACCTCTCCTCTGAGGTTTTACAAAACACTTCAAGACGATCAAATACATTGATATAACTATCAAACAGAGGCTTCCAGCTATCTAATGATTTAGTTAACTTCCCTCACAGTAAGCTTATTTCCGTGCCTTTGTGTTTATGTGATTGGATTTCATCTAGAAGTAGGGCTAAATCTAAAAAAGATTTTCAGTGCCTGATAGGGAAAAAAAAAAAAATATCACTTAGCCTTGGAAAAGCCTCAAAATCAGAAGCCAGTTCCCTCTTTGACCTGAGAACAAGTAGAAATGATCACTGTTTTCTAAGTATGCATGACATGACTGTTGCTGCCTGTCATATATATGATAATTATATATGACTACTTCAGTTCATACTTCAATACTGTTTACAGTTCTTATTAGCAGGGTTTTATGTCTTTATATTGAGGAATATTCATTATTGTAATTTACCTCCCAAGAGTCCTGCTATTCAGTATACATCAAGCTTTTACAGCTTGTGGATTATATGCTTCTCTTTCTAGAAAGGTAAGAACTTAAAAAATGTAGATGTGTCATAAATGTCTCAACTTGAAGAATAATGTAGTAATCATGTTTATTAGACAGTAAACCTAGTAAAATCAGACTTGGGAAGAAGAAGTACAGTGTTTTCCTAGATTGGGGGTGCTCTTATGGGCTCTAGACAGTAGAAATATAAGGAAAAGATTAGTGGTAGCAAGGAGCAAATTAGTGGTGTTAGCTCTCCAGAAATTAGGTTTCTCTGTGTGTAGCAAATGAAACTTTGGTACTGTGGAGAAAACAACTACCACATGAGCATAAAGTTTTCAAACCCTTTAAACTGTAGGGA
>NW_009603259.1:20159-69633 GCF_000690535.1 Cariama cristata
GGAGTTAATCTGGGTCAATACAGGGTTCTTGTGTAATAAAAACACAAGTTATTGTTGCTTATAACATTAGCTGTAAGATAGGGATAGTTGCATTGCTGTTGTAAACATGGTTGAAGATACAAAGCTTGTAGGGAAGGTGATATCTCTTCTCGTACCTGTACACCAAATAGACAGGCAACAGAAATACGTAAGGACCCAGACTGTTCTGGTTATACACTGGTATATTGCCAGATTAAATAAAACCATGTGAATTGCATGTGAGATTAGCAATTTCTTCTTCACAGCCTTGCTCATCAGACTTCCAGTTGCAACACAATGGGGACTCATATAACTTGCTTGACGGTTCCTCATTCTTCAGCTCCCACCATGCTTGGGTCCAGCCACAATTTTTACTGGGATTTTGCTTCCAATTTACACAATTAATAACATTCAACTGGGAGATTGTAAATGTTCTTTTTGTGGAAGGATCTAAGTCAAACTGGTTTTTGTCTACTTTTAACTTTTTTTCCTAAGAAATCCCACATCTGTAATGCCTCACTCCTCCTTTGCTGCAGTATCACTTGTGCCTCTGTATCCCATCCATAGCAATCAGAGATCTGACTAAATTTTTATATCTCTTTTATTGATGTAGGAGGAGTAGGTAAGAAAGAAAAAGATTGTAGTACACTGTCTGTTCTTTTAAACAAATGGTGTTACAAACAGCTGTAAGTTGCTGTTTCCTTACAGGACCAGTGGATATCATAGCAAAAAGAGATGACAAAGAGTGTATCTATGCTGTCAATCTATGCTATCACAAAACACAGCTTCCTGACCTGATTCCTGGTTCCCTGATTATACATGCTTGTGGATATGTTAGTTCACTCCCCAGCTCTCTTCTGGAGGGAACTAATTAGTTCCCTCGGGCTCTGTCTACATTTGTAATTCAGCACACAGGAGTGGAACAGTAGATCAAAACGAGCAGTGATGAGGATCCTCATCTCTCTCACATTTGTGTGCTACCAGCGTTGTGAAGGATGTCATGGGCTGCTTCCCTCCTGTGATCAGCTAGCTGGGATTCCTACTGACATGAAAGTTTGCCTGTCTTTCATTTTGCATAGGGTTATGTTATGGTGTCCTCTGCCTCTGATGTGCCATTAGAAGCAATGGCATGCCAGCACGGCCTCCACTGTTGCCCCCAGTAAAATGATGTTGAAGGGTCACAGGCATATGGTGTGCCTGGCACACCTGGTAGTTAATGAACGTGACTAGTCAGATATAGAGGGAGAGGAATGTGGACAGAAGGAACTGAGAGAAGAGCCCTACATTGAGTCTGAGGACAGGAAATTACTACCTTGACTGTGGGACTTTGAAGAGTAAGCAGAGTTCATCTGTGTTGCTCTAATAAAAGATATGCTCTCTTCCTATAAACTCCACTTCTCATTGAAAGGAAGGACATCTTTTAGGGGATGCTGTAAAACTGTCACGTATTATAGGTAATTCTGAAGATTTATTTTTAAAGTCCTATTCTCAAAGGTTTTTCTGAAATCTGGCTGTTTAAGCAGTCAGTCTTTTGGAAGTTTGGCAATCTTATCTGTGGTGTACTTTTATCTCCTCTCAGCTGGTTTTTCTCACTTAGGAGGAAACTCTCTGCCCACTCAGGAAGTACAGAGTGTCTTTACAGGACAGCACAGGAAATCCACTGCAGCACGTTGTATGGCAAGTTAAAGACCATTGGTAGTAATTCTTGCTGAAGGAACAGCTACTGTGTGCTTGGAATCCAGAACAGTAACTTCCAGCACCTACAAGATAGCCCCACATGCTGAGACAATTTATAATCTATGATGCTGCAGGGAGAAGGAGTGTGATGGTAAAATTATTAACATTTAAGACTGAGAAGTCTGGCTAACAGGCAACTTTTACTTAAAAGAACATTCCTTTCAGCTAAAAGGTAACAGTCTGTAATTGTTTCCAACTCCAGGCTTCTGAGCTAGGATAATACTGGTCGTGCCACTCTATAGGCTCCACCAAGAGACAGCTCTCCATATTGTCATGTTATTTACTGTTTGATTCCTTAGAAACGTGGCAGTTAACAAGTGACTTCAGGAGTTCATGCCTCCTGGGAATTTGTTAATGTTGAACCTGGCTTTGTTAATGTTGAAATTACTGTTTTTCCTCACCTCTCTCATTTTTTTCTGAAACAGTAGATAGGTTGGGTCTCTACAAAGACTCAGCAGAGAACTGGGAAGCAGAGGGAGAGATGCTGTCCTGGTGTTCATAGTTAATAAAGCTTCTCTCTGACTTGTCCTAAATTGTACCTGCATTATTACGCACTTGGAATCCCCAGATTGTCCAACAGGAGTTAACTGTCATCTTCTGAGATGGCAAAACTTGAGTCAGATAGGTTGACTAAGATATAGGGACTATACGCACACACATTTATGCAGGCACACTCTAATGAGTGCTGAAAACATACAGTGCTTTCAGGAAGAAACATTTTCAGAAATTATGTGGTCAGATACCCAGAACATTAATTTAATTTCTTTTCAGACATCAGCAGAAAAAAATGATCCAGGAAAGGAACTCGTAGAGCAGACAGGGATTCTTTCAGGACCATGCTATTTTTCAAGGAGACACATGGACACTACAGAAGTCCTGGCATACCTGCTATTCCCTGGACATTAGCAATAATGAATGTCTTGCTATGAAAGCCAAAAAAAGCAGTGTCAGGTAGGACAATAGTACAAAATGTGAGCCCATCTGTCTGTGTCCATTAATGGAACGAGCCCCTTACAGAAAACAAATGGAGTTAAGGAGACCTTTCCAGAGCTTGTGGAATGTGCCCAGTTTAGCATTACACAGAGGTGCAGAAAGGCTAAGAATTCAAGCAGCTGTTGATGTTACCTGGGGAATACCAATTGAAAGTGCTGTGTGATTGAACAGGAGATCTGATCCATGCAACTGTTTCATAAACAGAACTAAAAGCCAAAGGATCCACTAAGTCCAGCCTTGTCAAATTATTTGTAGAGGAATGGGAGGGAAAAAAATAGTGGTAAACTATGTGATAAAATTTTCTATATTAAGTATGAATTACTCAGTTTCCAGTTAACTGATTTAATTACACAGAGTAAAAAAAAAATAACTCGCCTGGTCATCCATGAGGAGGCAGATGAGTACTTTTGCAAACGGTCCATATCTCAAATTATATTTATAAATTAATTGTTTTTTGAAGCCAGGACCCTGCCCCACTTTTCTTTTTGCTGCCATGGCTGTTCAATAACAGCTTACTCTAAAAACTGTTCTCACTTACAAACATGGAGAAATTCTTGATATTTTTTAATCTGATATTTGTTCAATGATACTGAGATACTTTCCCCAAAGACCTCCACGGGAATGAAGTACCTAGCTTTTTTTTGGTCCTTTTCAAAAACTGTTTTGTTTTGTTATGATGATAGAGACCACCACCAAGATGAAATCAGTGAGTCATGTCCAATGACAATATTGATAAACCTCGTACCCAAAGCTCTCTTTCAGCCTGTAGCGCACATAGTCTGGGGCCAAAGCACACCCATCCCAGTCTCCTCCAGGCTGAATCACAAGTTCTCTTGCTTTGCCATTCCTTGTTGAACACAAAACATGTTATCCAAAATAAAGTCCTTCATCACTCAAGTCTGTGATCCTGAGCCAGAGGTGAAATGCTGGATTTACTAGCATGTTTCTCTGGCACATGATGTTGAACAACTGTTTTTATGGCTTCAAGGAGACTCTTTAGTCTTAGACTATTTTAAAATAGCAGATATATTTGGCTGTGTTTTGGTATCACGTTGTCATCTCAGTTTCTGAAACTTCCCTAGAACACTGTAGAGGAAGTGTGTCCTCTATGATGCAGTTAATTTGGGTACATGCTGAATGTGGCTTCCAAAATAGCACTGTCACTTACCTGCTAGGATGCCACTAGGGCATCCCACGCTAGCATCTAGGGCTTGGAAATGTACATCTCTCTTAAACATTTAGCTGCACTTTTCCAGGAAAGGGAACATCTGCTCATAGTTATGGCAATATGATATTCTTCCACGTTTACCAGTAATAATTGCTCTCTTCAGCGTTAAGCCTTTCAGCCCTGTAGGAACCAGTAGAAAAGCCTCTTCTGAGATCTACGGTTACGGGGATGTAATTCTTTTCGGTGGGTTTTTTTTTGTCCCTCCTTCTTCATCACTGTTACCTTTTTTATTCCCTTCTTCACATATTATCTTCATTCTGTGCTTGTTCTTTTACTTCTGTTCAACTTTGAGTATCATGAACTATTCCTACTGAAAATGTTTCTAGTTACCTTTCATAAATGAGTGACAAGCATGAACACAGGACTGTTGAGTGTACCTCAGTGTCTTCAGTAGTCCTGTGAAAGGCAAGACTTGTCTTACACTGACCTCAGTGTTCTTTTCTACTTCTGTGCTTGAGACTGAAGAGCGTTGTGTGACTTGAAGAAGGCGGCAGAGTTACTGTATTTAATTGGAGGGTGGGATGAAGAGTTTTGCCTTTAACCTAAACTTAGGCTTGTTCTCTATTTCTTGCCTGGTTACAAATTTCCTATTTTCTTCCTTCCAGAGACTGCAATCTTTTCCTGCCTGAAAAGAAAAGCTAATTTGTGAAAGACAGGACTAAAGTTGGAAAGCCTGACTCACCAGTGACAGCAAAAATGCTTTAAGGTCTGCACAGCAGTGCTGGATATCTGTTGTTTCTGTGATAGTTCATCATGACAGTACAGAATTTTGGTCCAGCCTTGAAGCATGTCGAGTCCCTGTTATGTTGTCTTTTATGAATAGTGGTAACAAAAATATTATATGGTTAAGATTTTTTTTCGAATGAGAGGAAAAAAGTGTCCCTCTGGAAATCCTGCAGAAGGCCTATGTAATTTTGATGTCTTTTAAGCTTTGGTTTGAAAACTTCTGGCCCTCTGCACAGTAATTACTTCCATTGAGGAAGTGCACACATTCTGCTACTCGCATTAATTACTGATAAGGAAAAGACAGCAGAGCTTAACGATGAAACATGTTTCATGCTCTTGTCTGTCTTTTACTAAGCCAAGTTCTGCAAAGCTGGCAGCAATTACAAAGAGTGCCTTCTGTAATCATCCTCCCTCACTGCAATTTGAAAATTCCTTCTCTTCTTTCCATCAAAAATAACAAGGTAGCAGCTCATGTCTTGTCAAATGGGCTTCGCACGCTATGTGTACTGAGTGGCAGGCAGGCAGGTAGGCAAGAGGCCACTCAGATGAGTAAAAAAAGGGAAAATTGCCTCATTTCTTCAACTTTGCTACTCACTATGAAGATTGAGGGAACAGGTGCTGTTATAAATACAAGGAAAGGCAAGGAGCAACAGCTTGTCTGGATTATGGTCTTGAACCCAGTTTGTAATTTTAATTCTGATAACCAGGATTGCCAGCTCTTCTTCAGTCATATAATTCTTGGCAGGGAGGGAAGGAGGGAGGGACAGATAAATCCCAGCATATTTCCTTCTTCCTAGATGTGTCTAGCTCTTGAGATAATGCTGTAAAGTTTGTAAATGAGATGGGTTAAAACTTAAAGTAGATGGATAAAAGTGGAAATCTATGATTTTAAAATCAGTTTTGTGATTGGGATTTTCAGTATCTGAAAGTAGCAATATTGACTGTTAAGGGGTAAACTCTTAAATTTTTGTGGAAGGCAATGGTTCCGTCTGACATAATAGATGTTGTACCAGAGACAACAAAACTTTGAAAATATGTCCTTTGTTTAGGAAATATATTCTGATACAACTTCCTGATATTGAAATCAGTACCAATTCTGTTAACTTTACCTGGTATTACTTTAGATTTACTTTAATAAAAAGCTGGGCCAAATAGTAAGGCCAAAATTAGATCATTTACATCTTGCTGTATGTCAAATCAAATGCCAAAAAATATTTTTAAATGTAGGCATCCTTAATATTTGCGGAGAAGTGACCAAATGTGAACAGTCTTGTGCAGAGTTTACAAGGTTTTAGAATTCCTTTAAAGAGAAGGCTAAATTGCCCTCTGGGGAATAAAACAGTAATTTATGTCCTCCTGAGCTGCAGTGACAGAAGTAGAAAACTTTTATGGAGATTTTATTATAATTCAGCATTAGCACTGGCTGTCCTTTTGCCACTTTGAGCTAATTTTAATTTAAGATTCTTGACTTTTGCTTGGTAATGCTGGGTAGAAACAGCTGTCTTCTTGTCTATTATGACTTCCTTGGTATCACTCTCAGGGGACGAATAGGTCAAGTCTCTCTAATTTGAAGTCTCCATTTGAAGAATGACAAAAAGAATAAGCACTTGATACAGAGATACTTCTTTACTAATCTCAGCCTTTTAGATTTTATCAGCCGTACTTAAAATCAACACTCGTGGAGAATTAGCCTGTGTTTAATTAATTTTTTTTCCCCCAAAACTGATATAGACAATTTTTTAAAATCTAAAAATAAAATTTTAGGTTTTAAAAAAAGCATAAGAGATTGTGGGAATCTTTGGAAGGTGCTTTGCTTTAAGTCTAACACATAAACTTTGTATGAAGACTCATGAACAAGTATGTCTTCCATCTTAGTGGAAAAAGTATTCAGATGTTGCATATTAATCAAAAAACCTAGACTGAGTTTTTTGCAGGGTGGTTGTTTGGAGGCGGGGGGGGGGGAACCGGGGAAAAAATGGACATAACTACGTATTGCCTACCACCCTCCTGAGATGTGGTACCCACAACTGGAAGCAAGACTTTACCTGTAGCCTTGCAAGTCCCCCATAGACTGGAAGGAATTCCTTCAGGATTTTGTTTGTGCATCTCAGTACAGTCTGTTCTTTCCTTTCTAATGCCTTGCTGATGATCCATTTTCATCTTGTGATCCACAATAACCTCCAAACCTTTTTCAGTAGGACATTCACATAGCCATTGTTGCCCATGTTTTTATGCAGTTGATTTGTTTGTGCATATGTGTGTTCATTGTTGTTCAGTTGTCCCCACTGAATTTCACTCTATTGTTTTTAGAACTTTCTACAAATGTATCAAGAAAGTTTTGAATTCTAAGCCTGACATCTAGGATATTGGAATACTACCTGGTTTGGGATTGTATGTGTTTTAAATTCATATGCTGTCTATTGCATCATCCAGATTACTGTGATTTATCCAGCATCGAATGCAAGCCCATTCTGCCAGTCAATGGCTAACAATTCTCCGCAGTATTTTATTCAACTAGTTTTAAGTATTGCTTGAAGTTCAACTGAGAGTGTTTTCACCTAGACAACGCTGTCTTAATTTGCTTCTCTCCTATGTGAACCAGGGTCTAGGGCCTTAGTGGGATCACAAAATGACCGTTATTATTTCTCCTTTATTTGTCTTGTTTCTAGAAGGAAATTAGATTGGCTTGACCCAATGTTAGTTGTTGTTAACCCATTTAAGCAGTTGTAGACTTATACACTATATGTATTTTTGTAGAAAAATTACTGGTTTGGTACACTGTTCTATGCTGGGTGATGAGAAGACTAATAAGATATAAAAAGATTCTTTAAGAAAAACAGAGATTTCCATATACCATACATAGCATCAGTAAGACACAAAGATCAAACAAGGTGGACCATTCCTGTCAAACTAGAGGGAAGTCAAAGATACTTATTAAAAATATGAAACACCTGGATTATTTTCTTTGCTTCTGTTGAAATATTCTTTAGAATAGTTAATGAGATCTAACAAGAATTGGCAAGAAGATACTTTCAGGAAGCTCAATGGAGGTTTTTCAAAATCACATAATATCTGAAAATTGCAAATTTAAATTGTGGTGAAACAATCTCATATTTATTTAAGTGGATTCAGTAGCAAAGATTGGACTATAGAAGTGTTTCGATATAGTGTGATGTGAGGGGGGAGACCTCTAGATGCATATGTTCTGATTCTTGTGTTTGTATGGTTTATTAATTCCAGGAAAAAAATAAAGTACAGTTGAACAAATGCACAGAAAAAGAAAATGGGACAGCCAGTTATCTCTGGAGAAGATAGTAAGGTAAAATGATGTGATAGTGCAACTACAGTACTTTACCATAGAAAAACTTAAGTATCAACAGGTTTTCAAAAAGACTTTATAGTATAGCCATTTCTGTCAGATCTCAAAACAGGTAGTGTTTTTCTGAATTCCAGCAGAAATGAACTGCTTAAAGAAATCAAAGCTTTTATTAAAAAGGGGGGGGGGGGGGGGGGGGGGGGACTTGTCATTGTTGAGAAACAAAAGAAATGTAACCTTACTTCAGAGTAAGGCCTGAGAACTCAGGATAATAAAATGAAACTCTAAGAAATTGGCATAAAAATCAAGATGGTGCTTGACCTACTAGTCTTTGAGTGTATAGGGAGTTATAATACTGAAATGTGCTGGTAATCCTAAACAGATCGTGTTAGGTTAGCAGTGCGAAGAAAGGCCAGACCACACAGAGCTATACAGCAAACAGATGATATGTATAGAATGATAAAAGAGAAAGTAATGTGATCACTAAAAAGGTTGTCCAATAAATGTAACTTGATCGCTCTTAAAGGCATAAGTATTAAGGGGAGTAAAAATCTAGTGTACAAGGGTAACAGACCAAGAAGCAATAAGCAGCATGAGCTGATGATGGAGGAAAAATCATGTCAGATGAGCTTAATTAATATTTTGAAGATTGAATTACAGACGGCTGCAATGGAACAGATGTAATTTATATGGCTGTCAGATTCTGCTCCTATTTATACAGATGAAAATCCTGACTGACGCTGTTGACATCCATTGAGTTTTTGCTGATTGAACTCAGAGAACAAGGAACGCATCCCTAGCATTCACTGAATCAACATTTTCATTGTAAATATGCATTTGAACATGGCTATGCATATTAGCATAGTCAGGTAAATTTATACATCATAGAAAGAAGATAAATGTATAGATCTGTGGTTCTGGGGGAAGTAGGAAATGAGCTGTGGATAATACTTATGCAAGCTTGTTTTGGCTTGAAAACAAGATGGTCTAAATGAGAAGTTACTGAAAGATAATGTGTTTACTGAGAGGACATGGTGCACTTGAGGAGCTTGTGCCACACGTTTTATGGTCTGGAATGTGGTATGAGGGTATGCCAGGACTGATGGAAAATACAAACTGTGCTGGGGTAATGCCAGAGGATTGCAGAGGCTGGAGGGAGACAAACCTGTAACCTCCTTCATCCCGCAGGGAGTGGTCCTTAGGCATGCTCTTCCCTCAAAGTACTCCCTAATTTTGAAGGGCCCTAGTTTTGAAGGTTCCTAATTTGGAACAGAGCTGTGGGGTGAGACTGGGAACAGCTCTCAGTCTCGCTTCCAGCACTTGCCTGTTCAGCAACGCAGATGCACCCTGAATCACAGGGTAATCCAAGACAATTTACTGAATGAACTTGTGCCATGCTCAGTATTCCAAAATGTGACTAGTTTCCTTTTTGCAATGGGAATTAAGATCCCCTAGGCAATGTTTAAACTGCTCATAAAGTACGTACTCAGATTATGAAGGACATTAAGGTGTGAGGTAGTGATGGGACAGTAATATTGTAGAAACTGATCCCATTAAAGTAGAAATATGGGTTAAAAAAAAGAAAATTACTTTACATAAAAGTTATTTTTTAATGCTAAGAAATATTAGGATTATTTTGAAATTGTTTTGAATAATGCTGGATTTCAAATTCCCTGTAGCAGATTCCAGTGGAATGTGTGAGAGCGCCATGGGGTGTATAAACACAAGTCTTAAAGTAACTTTTTAGCTCACTGACTCCCATGTTACCGCTACCAGCCACGACATACACTTCTCTCTATAAAATAGAAACACAAGTACTCATAAGCTTCAAAGTTATGAAGTCAGTACAAAGGGATAGAATAAATGGAATTTAATAGTGTCTACAGCATAGGGATATTTTTAAGTATACTCAATGCGCAGTGTGCCAAATAGTGAGGAAAAGATAGTAGGACAGGAGGGCACATAGTTGTTGCTATATAGCTGGAAGGAGTTATTTGATGGCTATATTACTGCTCACCCTGAGAGTATTGCTAATTTGATGTTTGCACATTGAAAGGTAATATCTTAGTACAGAAGCAATTAAAGTGATAGGAATCTTTTTCTTAGTCATCTCTGTTCTACTCTAGATGTCTTTTTTCTCAGTCGGGCACCTGAATTTTCACAAGGTAGAGAAGCAAAGTTGTAACACAATAACTCTAACTCAGAGGACTATGCAGTCTTTGTCTCTCACTGCTGGATACTTAGGATAAGTACTGGGCATACCGACCTTCAGAAATGCCAGCTCTGAGAAGAAACAAACATATGCTGTGGGTGAAGGAAACGGAAGGCTAACGAGGCTTTCATCAGATGCCTTTCTCTGCTTGTAGTGTAGCTCCCTTTCTCTAGCTTGCTATTTAGCCTACAAGCCTCAGGGAAACAGATTTTCTCAGTCTAAGTTTTTACAATGCCTTGCGGAGCATGGAAGCCTTACATCATACAGTAGTTCCTTTATTGATCACTGAAATACAGCCGGATTTGCCTTCTGTGCAACTTTTCTTTTCCCTCCTGGTCACCAGCAATAGCACAAGCCTAAGCAGAGAGGGGGTTAGCTTTCTCCCAGAGGACTGGGAATCCTAAACAAAAACTCCTCTGAGCATGCAGCCATAGCAATATCTCTCCAAGCCACACGGGACCACGTTATGTCTTATGTAGCTTTGTAGCTCTATGTGGTAGTGAATGCAGTGAAAAACCCTACACATAGCATGTTCAGGAACTCAATATTTTCAGTCCTGGTGAAGAAAAGCACTTAATGAACTCAGTGGGAACAAATAAAGACAAGGAGAATATGCTGTTCTCCAGTGCCCAAGTTAGGAGGCAGTGACATTAGCTCTGGGAGGCAGCCACATTAGCTGTGGGAGGCAGCCAGAATAAATATCCCCTCCCCACTCAGCTCTGGCAGTGGAGTTGTTTCTGTGCCCAGTCCCTGCTTTCAGGACAGTAGTTGATGAGCAGGCATAGGAATTTGTGCTTTAACTCTGCCTTTGTTCTTCTCTAGCTCAGCTCATCCTTTCCTTCGTCCTATTTGAAGGGCACCCATAGCAAGAGCTCTGTTGCCTATCACTGCAGTCCCGGGGCATGTCCCTTTAAACCTTGCCATCTTCCTTTTTCCCAAGAGAGTAAAAGGTAAGTATTTTTCAGTGCTAAAAATAGACAGAGCAGAATTGTTCAGGGAGTTCATGTGCAGCCTGGATGTATGTGGCTTCCTCCAGCCAATGCGGCTGCTGACGGTCTGACTCATTGCTCTTCCGTGATACGTTTCTCCACCACTATTATGTCTTTCATGAATGAATCCTTAAGTGTCCTTTAAAATGAATAATATGGTTTTGTCATTGTTTGACCAGCCAGAGGATAAGAAGATGAGATGGGATATCACAGAGAACATTTATTTCCAGGCACTTTTACTGTAATAAACTGCCTCTGTGAACATAGCTCTGAATAATAACACCTATAGGGAAAAAAGGACATCTGTTCAGGCCTTCCATGAAGTGACAGTAATATCAGCCTAATGGAGAGACTACTAAGCTTTCCTGAATAAATTAATGTTATGAAGTTTTAATGGAGGTCTGAAATAGATGTGAGAATTAAAGAGAATATAAAAACTAGGTATTCTGTGGAGCTTTACTTAAGTTGATATAAAATTCTCTCTTTCAGATGATTGCATAAAAGTAAAGTGTATTTTTCAAGCTAGCTTTAATGATCTATATCAACTGCACTATATTACAGAAGGAGAGCTTTTAAAATATGACTTTAGCTGGTGAGTAGAGGTATCAGCCATCTGCTCTGTGAGATAAATACATTCAGCTGGATCAAGCAATCGCCGTGAAGACCAGGGCTGAGAAGAGATAGTTGGGGCCAAGTGGTTTTAGGACTTGTTCCCTAACAGCCCTATCACATTATAAATTAACCTTGGATTGCATCTGAGCTGGCTGGTTGTGATCTCTAAAGAGTATGCAGGTTGGGATTGGTCGAGTGTACTTAATTCCTGCCCCTAAATCAGGCCTGGTAAAATCATAGAGCACACCTGGGGGGAAGGGAAACAGGTATAAAGGATCTGGCTGTTCCAGTTTTGTGTTTGCTAAGGTGGGTATCAGGTTGTTTTTTCTTCTTATTCTTTGTCAATCTGGAGCAATGCTTATTAATTTAGGATCCCCTTTTCAATACTATATCATGCTAGAACTTCAATTTGTTGTAGCAGCTTCAATACACTGGTGAGTGCTTATTTTTTTAAATATTTTAATGACCGTGGAGCACTTGTCATCTCTTTGGAATCTCTTTGCAGGTGACTTTCAATAGACTTGGAAATGTTCTACAAAATCTGTTTTTGTGCCTCTTTGTGGTTGACCATGGTATAATCTTCTTCATGTTGACTTTCTATAGGCTACCTGATGTACTGTATACTAGGTAATGCAAGGAACTCATTATTTCAGCTATATGTTTATATATAAATGCATTATTGTTTCTTGTAAAAAAAATTGATAGAAAACATAAGTGTTGGTTTTTTTTTTTCACTTAGTGAATGATTCTGAAGCTGGTCCTCATAGAGGAAAAGAAAAGTTAGCTTACTTGGCCCTGAAGAAAATATCTCTGTTTAGGTAGTTTATGTGGTATTATTACTGTGGTAATCACGTCCCTGGGCTCTCAGTTTCAAAAGAACATTTATGTCACTTTAAGTAGTTGCCATGGAAATCCTCACAGCATGAATCTCTTCAGTGAAGACCTTATGGCAGATAACTTAAATTATGTCTATTTCCCCGAACACATCGGGCACTAGTGTGAAAGGGGTTTTGTGTGCCTTTAAAACACATGCACAAGAACTACTACTTGCTTGCTCTAGCATACGTTTCCTAACCTTGCTTCTTGAAATCAGATAAATGAATATCAGATTCTAATACTGTGCATTTATTTGAGAAAGCAATACAATGAATTAAAGAAATCTCTTTTAGCTCCCAGTCACCTAAAATATTTTCAGATGAACCTCTTTCTTTTTTTTGAAAGACTTCTGTATGCCGAGCTTTTAGGAATACAAATATGGGAGACATTGCTGGCATTTGAATGCTTTCCATTGCTCTACTGCAGAGCCTGCTCTGGGTAGGTGTAATCTTTGCTAGGGCAGTGTCAAATCTAAAAAATGGAAAAACATGAATAGTCTTTTGGTTTCAATTTATAACTCTTTTTTGTTTAGATGACTAATGAGCTAATTTTAGAGATTACCTTGGACTACATTTAACTTCTAGTTGAATTCCAAAATAATGAGAAATAAGTTAGTTAACTGACTGGTTTTGGTTTGTTTGGTGGTTTTTTGGTTTTTTTTTTGAGATGTTCTCATTATTCTCCAGTGCTGTCTTATCTTGAATAAGGTACACTATTAGAGTCAAGTTAAAACCTGCAGATGAGAAGTGTCGTATTGGAGTGTACCTTGTGTGAAGCAACCTTCATGTGCTGATGCAGTTCCATCATTGTGTCTGGCTTTAGCTATAATGCCTATGTAGACAGAGAGCCAAATTGTCCTCTGTTGCAGTGCTGCAAGATCAGGGTAATTCCATTAGCTACATATTTACACAAATACAGCTGAGAATAGCATTTGTCCCTATATAGGGACATATGAGAAAATTAATAGAATGGGTTCATTGCAAAATGTTAAGAAATAAATATGGAAAATAGCAGTTTAATGACAAAACATACAGGCTGTACAAAATAATCAGTAACACAAGTTTTCAAAATATTTTCTACTGTTTCTGTGTCTTGTTTTTAAGCAAGATGAATATTGGTACCTTTCACAAGGAGTATTTTTGTTAGTCCTGCAGGGCAAGGAACTTGAAGATTCATGGGATCATACAAACTGGAGTTATCTCTGTCCAGCTCCCACTGCACTGATGTTGATGTCCTGGAAATGGCATCTGTGGCTAACTTGGTGCCAGCTGCAGCAAAGGCCAGTCTCAAATACAGGTGGAGATGGCACTCATGGTGGTTTAAAGCACACAGATGAGCAACAACAGAAAAGAAGTTTGCTTTGCCACTTAACAGCTCCTCCCATAGTAGATAAAAGGAGTACTTCATTCTCCTGAGCTTTCAGTCTGTCTCTCCATTCACTATGTTCCCTTTTAAAATTGAGTCTGTTTAGCTTCCCCTGCCAGACGCTCTGGCACAGTTCCTCAGGCACTTAAATATCATTGCCGATTTGGGCTTCTGAGCCTACATCTTATTTCCCTCTGAGGGGGAGGAAGTTTTGCAAGTGGAGTCAATTTTGCTATAGAGGAAATAAATGCCATGAAACCTTTCTATTAGATTAAAACTGATAATAAAACCCAGCCTTTGCCCCCCTGTGAGGAATGTCTGTGAGCTGCCCAGCCCTGCTGCCTGGGATGCTGTGAAAAGGCGGGGTTACGTGGAGCATTCAGTGTAGTTGGCTTCCAGTGAAACCCAGGATAGTTCTTCCCCCTTGTACAATCTGCTTTTTCTGTCCTCCAGCAGTATGTATGGAGTGGATCCAACCCACAGAGAGCACAGATGTAGCTGCTCCATAAAAGCTTCTGAAACATCCTGTGTCTGACATAAATAAAAATGACCTTTCGTATCAATCTCTATCTCTCTGACTGCCAATAATGGGCTGGTTGTGTTCGCCAAGCACACGCAGTATGCTTGGCACAAATTTCACCAGTATGGGCAAGATATAACTAATTACTGCATAAAAATACGCAAAAGGCATATATAGGTGTGTTTGTGTGTATACGTGTGTGTATATATACAATGTAAATAAACTCTGTACAATTATGCAATGGTATTTTGGGGAATGCAGAATACAGCAAAGCAACATTTGCGTTATTGTAGAGTAGCAGCCTGATTCTGTTAACGTACTGGCATAAATCAGGGCAGCTGCATCTAAAATGGCAAGGATGTAAGTAGTAGCAAATTGCTTTCAGTAAAGAATTGGGTGTAAATTGCCTAGTTTATATCCAAAACATGGAAGAAATAGCTTTAGACAACTGAACATTGTCATCCATGTTGGAAATAGCCAGAGTTGGTTAATTTTAATTTTAAACTCTGGGATAAGGCAATCTGATTCCAGTGCTGGCATACAGTTTCCTATCTTGGTTTAAAAGTAAAGCTAATCTATTACTTCTTGGTGGATAAAAAAAAAAAAAATAAATAATTCTTGTCACTCTGTGAAGGTTTTACTTCGTTTCATTCAGTGTTTACTATTGTCTTCCTGAAGAGAATAACAAGATACTGTCTGATGAAGGAACCTGCACACTGATTGTTTATTTGCCACTTGATAATAAGGCATATAGGGTTTGAACCATGTGGGTTGTTAGTCACCAATATCAGGAAGCAATCAGTAACTTAACATTTTTCTCAGGTTGTCATAAACAAAGCTGATCTATTTGTAATTCGACAATCTGCTGATGATTTTTTTTCCCCCAAGTCAAAATGTGGTGTTCACCCTCTTTTTGTAATGTATGCCAAGATGCTACAGACAGCTCACAAATGTGTTCAGGCAAATAATTGCCACTGGAGGAATGACTTTGTAATAACATGGGCTTTCTGTCAGCACTTGCTTCTATTTTACAGAGTAACTGTATTTAGGGAGTAGGAGTTATCCTCTAGCTCACTAGCAACACTGTGGTGCTTCCTGCATGGCTCAGTTGATCTTGCTGCAATACTGTGGAGCTGTACCAGGAGGGGTTGGAAATGCCTCTAAAAGCAGACCCTGCGACTGGGATGTTCCTGCAGGACAGCAAAGATTTGAGTTTGACTTCCTTCTCCTGTGCAGAGATGGGAGCTGTTCCTGGGGCTTCTGCTTCTTGTGAGACTCTTTTCCTGGGACTGGTGGGTAAAATGAGGTTATAGGTCTCTGGCTGTGATTTGCAAGAAGAGAATGAGCTTTGCTTGGCTCTTGGATAAAGTAAAGTACAGGGCCCTGTGGCTCCTTGGTGGAGGTGGTTCTCTGCAGCACCCTGAGAGCAGAGGGTGGCATTTAAATGACTCTCCAGGCTTTTTTTTTTTGTGGTGCAGCCCTGGACAGCTGTGTGTTGGGTGTGCTCTTCTCTGCTCAGCACAGTGAGTGTCGTAGAGTCCACTTGGAGGTGTCTAAAGCTGCCTTCTGCACCGAGTCCGGACACTGCCCTGGGGTTTTGGGAGGAAAAGAGAGATACCAAAAAGCTAGCTAAGGTGCAATGACTGCATTTCAGGATCAAACCCCAGCAGTAATTGGAAATTGTGTGCTGAAGCTTTCAAGCTTCAGTTCTACGCATTGGCATGTGTTTAGTTGTTTTACTCAATTGGATTGTCAAATTTGTTTTCAAACTCTCAAGCATACGGTTTGAACTTATGGGCAACTTATATAGAAGAATTTAAGTCTGCTATGAGTGAAGTACAAGCTTCATCACCTACATGCTTTAGTATTGCCTTCTCAGCAAACTAGTTTCCTTCAAGGGGAAAAATGTTAAAACACCTTTAAATACTATTTTTGCTATAGTTGTACAGCACTGCAGAAGTCCTATTTTTTCTCTGACATAGTAAGAATGTACCCAAATTCCTCACTGAAGTTCCAAATATGCTTAGTTTATGCTTTGTCATAGCCATGATATCTTTCTCAGTGGATTATAAGGTTATATAATGTAGTGTTTTTAGAACCCAAATAATTTTGCTCCAACTTCAGTGTAATTTATTTCCCAAACTGGGGATGGATTTTTTTATTTAGCTATGTAATGGCCGTGTAAATGCACCTATTTAACAACTGTAAACATACAAAGCAGTGTTCAAATCTTCCAGCATGTGGTTCTGATGCAACTTATAATGAATTATGAGGCCAAAGATCTTGGAGATATATTTAACCTAGAGCAACAGCAACTTAGAAAGAATTGTTCTATGATTTGTAGACCCCAAACAGGAGAGCTGTCTGTGGAAGGGTATCTGATATGTGCATTGGGATTGATTTACCTAATGACTTTGCCATTTCAGGGCTTGTTTCTGGAAAGGCACTGAATACAAACTGTCTGACCTTGTGTATGTGTATATATATTACCCTAGCTTTCAAGCTTCAATCAAAATTCCAGTAGCATTAAAAGGGAGAGGTTTTATGCACTTCCACATTTTCTAGACAATCGCTGAAAATATTGCTGACTGGATCGAGCATAAGATCTTTCTGTACCAGATAGTGCTAGGACCTGTAGGTCAATTATTTACTCTGAGCTACAGGGCAAATATTAACTCTGTCTTCTTCATTATCACTTTAAAATCAACAGTTTTAATTTGGGTCCAACTAGCTATTATTCTGCATACTTGGATGTTGAAGAGTAGCTCTACAAGTACTTGTGTATTCAATCAGAAACAAACCGGGAGGTGATGAACTTCATTAACCTGAAGTGTTCATTCAAGTGCACAGTGGATTACTAACTGAAAATAAAATAAATAACATGAAACCTCAAAGCCCTGAGATGTCTGCATTATGAACAGAAGCTGGTTTTGTAGAAATTTATTAGATAAGTAATTTTTCTTCCTTTACTTACACACAATGATGGTAGGAGGGTTGCTTTCTGTGCATCTATTCTATGAAATAAATGTGGCTGGAGAGCTGAAATCAGAGTTCAATGACTCTTTTTAACAGAATGAAAGCCTTTATTATCTTCATGCAACAAGATATGATTGGTTTACAGGTGTGAGTAAACGTTGTGTGGGTTTGAGGAAAGAGTTTACTACCACACACCTGATTTTACCATTTTACCAATCTATTAATCTAGTTCTCTGCCTCTAGGGTTTGTTACTTCATAGGAACAAGCAAGATCTAAAAATAAAGTATGCATGGAGGAAGAAGAGTTCTCTTGACTTTTGCAAGCTGTCAGTTTATGCATTGCAAGATGAAATGTAGTTAGCATTGGATCATTATTGTGCCTTAACTGTTCTGTGGCTTTTTGTTTTGTTTTTTAAAAAAATGGACAATCTTGAGCTCTGCTGTTGATCTCTGATTGTTTACTACACGATCTGTGAGGGTCTGTGTTTTCTCTTGTAGCGCTCTCAGAACCACAAACATACAGGTTTTGCATAAAGTTGCTTTTTGTAGATCTTATTTCAATACTATAGAAAGAGCTGGTTGAAGACTTAAGCTTTATTTACTGTACCAGGATTATTTCTTTTTTTAAGTATGATGATTACTTCAGGTGATACTAGTTGTTTTGAACTGGTGCTGTTATGTAATGTAACCTTGCTAATCAACATTTTTGTTTGTTATGGACTTGTATTTCAACGCTTAATAAGTGTCATAGTGAGACACTATCAATTTATTTCCATAATTCATGTAAGTCAGCGTAGCTCAAAATGAGAAGTATTTCTTTCTCTTTACAAAACTTACCAGTTTTCTCATTGGGATTAAACATTTTAAAGTCACTGAACAACCACAGCTTCTCTTGATGCTATACTCAACAACTGGTAGGATTGAGTTGCATCACCTTTTCCTGTTTGAAGTGAAGGGGAAAACTCCTGCTGATTTCCAGGACAGGTGAGATTCAGGCTTGGAGTAACTCTCTGTGGATGCTTGTAGGTAGACTCAAACTCCTTTCTGCATGTTTCTAAGCTTTCAAGTCAGCTTCAGCTTGTGATTCTGGACAATTCTGCATGTGTTTTAAGATAATTAATTTATGAAGCATGGTTGTCATGGATTCTGATTTAGGATCCTGCTGACTATGCCAATTTGTCACAAATGAGTGATTTGAATTGCTCAAAGAATCACCATCAGAGGTATTGGCAAAAGTGGTTTTAATATGAATTTGTAAAAGTGTGATTTAACAAAGTTCAATGGCAAGGTTCACTCTTACTACATGGAAGAAACATACAAAGGAAAATCAAGTTAGAATCAAGCTAGAATGATTTACACAGAGACTGGAGATGAAAAGGGGTAAGGGAGACTCTTCTGTTGCATCAGGAGGTTCAGAATGGACCCCCTTGCTTTCTAAACTCCATCAGAAGCTTAGGTGTGGGTAGGTCCAATCTTAGTCTCAGACTTGGACAATGGTTTATGTCTAAAGGATTATATATGCAAAGTTTGTAATAATTGAGTAGCTACATGGAATACTAATGTTCTATTAGTATTAATTTGGAATACTATCAGTCACTTGCCGAGGATCTGTGGCAAACAAGGGGTCTCTCCTCCTTGGGTAAGGAAGGATCTCTCTGCCTTAGGTGAGGAATCTCAAACCTCGAGAGAGGTCCCTGCTCAAGGGGGGAGTCATCTGGAGTGCAGTCCAGTTGCAAGTTGGAGAGAGCTCGAATTGGGCTCATCCAAAGATCTGCCATCGGTAAAAGTTCTCTCTGCCTTGAGGAGGAACGTTGAGAAGTGATCCAGCTCAAGGGGAGAGCACTGCCATGCGGCCATGCTGCCTAGCAGGGAAAGCTCAAAGAAGGTGTTGAGAAGTGTTCCAGCTCAAGGGGAGAGCACTGCCATGCAGCCGTGCTGCCTAGCAGGGAAAGCTCAAAGAAGGCTCGCTTAGGCTGTTACATTTATGGGATAAAGCAGTTGGCTCATAGTCAAATTGCATACAATGTAAGACTCCTTGTAACCACAACTTTGTTCATTGACAAATGAGTCTTGGAAAAACCACCCTCTGTTCATGTGTTAATCGCATGATTGTTTTTCCAAGGTCATCGATGATCATTGGGTCACTGTTCCTCTGTGGGTTTCCTAGAGGAGTTCATGGCCTGGATACGGCTCAGGCCTTTACCTCCTTTGGAGCCTGTACCAAACTGTTGCTAGTTTGGTTGAGGGGTCAAGTGCATCTGTCACAATCATGCAGGTATGGCTTCTGGTCTGTGAGGGCTTTATTGTAATACTGCTTAGAGTATGTATTTGTATAAGGCTTTGCTTTTGAGTCTCGGAGAAACAGTGAGTAACAGATGGACTGGCCATGCAATACTGTACTAATGAGGCTAGCATAATCCTGCCAAAATGTCGTAAGTTTAGTAAGTATGAGGTGACACCACATCTGCATGATTCAGATAGAAAATGGGTGCCCAGATCAAGGTACAGGTGCACCTGGTATAGAAAGAGCTGTAAAGAAAGAAAAACAATAATGTATATGCATAGGATGTGGATTTGTGCTGGTGTGTTGTCATGGACATGCATGAACAAGCACATTGTCTCTAGCAGTGTGTTAGGGCACTTTGTAGACAACATGCCTAACCAAGCCTTTGATACTGAACTAAGCCTGAAATCCTTCTTTATGAGGCAAGATTAGCACTGGAGTGCCCAGACTGTGATCCCAGCAGCTCTGGTGCTGAAGTATCTACTGAGCTGACCACACATACACAGAAAGAGTGCCTAACAGCTAAAAGGACTCCAGGAACCAAACTTGCATCTGGCCAGCTTCCTCATAAGCAGAGCAGCATGGGTGCATCTAACTATAGAAGTACTGTTGTTGGGGCAGTTTACAATATATATATAATATGGAGGAAGAATAAAGAACCTGAAAAAGATTCACTGACTGATCAGGAGTCCCCTGGAACTATTCGAAGACTCGGAAAAAGAAGTTGCGGTTTTGTAAATCACAGTGGTTAAGCACCTTGGAAGGAGTAAATGATAAGTCCTCTCTATGCTCTCATTTGTGCTCTGGCTAGCAAATAATTATTGAATTGGGGGGTGGGGATGAGGTCAAGGAGAAAAAAAAAACAACTGAAGTAGTTCTCAAGAGACACTAAACACAAAATTCTCTTCTCCCAGTACTTGGTATTTAAACATTTTTATAAATCTTCTTATGCTGGTTTGATCCTGATTCTTAGGCATACTTATGGGACTGGACACCTCTTACATAGTTTTTAGATGACAGCAGCTCCTCCATGTTAATTGATGATCTGCTCAGTCCTGGATTCTGAGCACAGGCAGTGGCAGAACTGCAGATGTTGGAGCTCTGGCTTAATGCTGCTGGCCTGGTTCTTATTCTGATTGGAGTCACCTAGCATGGGACTTGGGTAGAATGCAGGTGTTCAAGCACAAGTTGTCATAAAAGGACTTAATCACGAATATAGCTTGAGTGGAGCCTTAACTGTAAATCCTGGGAGGTGTCTAATCCAAAAGTACCTTAATTCTGAAACTTCCATGGCACTCAGTGCCTCTGGAAGGGTGAAGAGCTGTTGATTATTCTGGACATTATTCTAGGTGTTTCTGTATTTTATTCACTTATCGTTTAGTTTGAAATATTTCTATATTTCTGTGTTTACCCTCTAACTGGTGGACTACAAATTTAACACTTTGGTACCCTAGATCCCTCAACCATAGATGTTCACTGAAGGAGTAGGCAATTCTGCAGGCACACGGACACATCAATACCAATGATAATCAGATAAATGACTTCTTTGTTCAAAGGGAGTGTTATAGCTCCTTTTCATGTGTGATAGCTCACACCCATAATAGCCTTAAGGACAAGACTTAATCTCTCAGATGAGGTCCCCTGTTATTAGGAGGATGTAGCAAAATTCTGCTGTATGCTTTACTAGAAAAGCTAGTGAACTTAAGTATAAGTTATAGAGTAAATCCAAGCCATCTGAGTCTTTCTCATCAGAAGAATGAACACATTGAAAAAAACACACGATAGCTCAGTTTAATGAGCTTTATAGGTGATAAATTAAAGAAATATTTTCTCAACTTAATTAGAATTACAAAATTCAAGAAACAGTAAGTTTTTGCTCTCTCAAGTATGTAATTTATAATACTTGCAGACATTTAAGCAACCCATTTTCTGATGTTAACAATGTGAAGGACAATTTTAAAAAAAAACAAACCAACAACAAACAAAACAACGCACCCCCTTGGAGAGTTCCTGGAATAAAAGCAGTTCAAAAAGAAGCAGCACTTAGTAGAGAGAGATTATAAAAATTTTTCTGCTCCCTTGTCCCCCAACACACTTAGGCTACTTTGACTTGAGATTTCTGCTGCACAGGAACAGCCATGACCCGGATGCTCCTGTGTCAGTCGTACCGCAGTGCTGTGTTCCTGGTAGTGTAGCAACCAGCATGGTATGTGTGGCATGTTACTGAGAACCGAGGTTGATACCGCATTGACAGATTTGGTAAACTGATAATAAGTTACCTGAAGCAAGCACAGCAGTGATCTAAGTAATGCTTGATGTTGTTGCAGGTACTGCTTCCCACTTTACTAATGCACCTTGCTCTCTTTCACAAAGCACCGAGATCTTTGATCAGTGCAGCAGATAGTTTGTTTTGGTTTTTAAAGGGCCTTTTAGCCAAAGATCTTAGAAGATCTGTGAGCTACTGTCAATTAAAGCTCCCCTACTGTGGGCTGGGTAACTAACATTATACCCAATTTATTACAAATGGCAAAACTGGGACAAAGAAATGAAGACTGTTACCTAAGTAGGCATATCAGTATATCTCATATCTCCTTTCCTACGTCTTGCAGCAGACTTGCATTTGAAAAGCCTTTAACTTATTCTAGGTAGTTTCATATATATTATATAAGTAATCCTACTACTTGGATCTGTTTTAATTTCCTTTCAGATAAGAGCTATTGTTCTCTTTGTTTTTTAAAAAATTACTGATTATAGGTTTTGCTGAAACTTTAACTACTGAGGGGCAAAAAAGTTTTAACTGGGCACAGCACTTGACTGCACTTAAATCAGTGTAATTATTGTGTTAGACAATTCAAATTTCCAGGCATTTGAACTAAAAGATCATTAAGATAACACAAGTGGGTTAAAGCTTATTTATCATCAATGTCAGCTGGCACAGGACCTAGGTGTAAGGCTGCTTGCGTTTTGGATCCTGAGCAATGCAAAGGGCAACACATTCCTCTGTTCTCTTCCAGCAGTACCTGGAAAAATAGAAAGAGAGATGATCCAATGTGTATGGGGGGGCAACCACACACTCAAACCAACAACTACAACATCGATGCTACTGAAAAGTAGGGGAAAACAAACAGGTTCTGATTATACCTATTCTCTTTCCATATTGGTATATCTTGTGATATCTCAGGGAATTAGTCTACCCCATCGCTAATACAAGCCAAACGTCATGACGTGGTGGGAAAGAATGTGTATCTACTTATGGATGAACCAAGGGGGAAAGCATCTATTCTGATCTTGGTGACATGAAGATTGGAACAGAATCACCTCAGCACAGATACTATTTTAATGAAATAAGTATCCATGAATTCAATAGTATTTTTCTTGTGGTCATCACTTTTGTATTAGCTGTTTCTGTGCCAGTTGCAGAGATGGCCAGAGATCAATCAGTGTGCAGCAGTGATGCATACAATCAGAGATGCCTGCTATACAGATCTGATAAACATCTTAATGCAATATGAACTGTGCTGGCAGATCTCTGCATGTGTATTGTGCCCTGATTTTGAAAACACATGCCTATTGATTGGATTGCAGGACTGGGAATTGACTTAAGATAAGTGATTTCACAGAGGCGATGGAAGTAATGGTGAAAGGAGGAGGTGGTTATGTGTTGGAATCGCAGGTGCAGAGAACAGTTCTGTGTACAGCTAGACAGTTTCAGCTCTTTCAGCAAATGTTTTCAGTGCTTGACAAAAGGTACAAATGTCAGTGCTACTACTTATTAGATTTTTCCTGTAGGAAAGAAGGCCATTTTTATTGTCTGCCTATAATCTGCTGCATTGCATTACCAGTGCATTTTCATCATCCTTCATCTTCTTCATGGTGGGCAGTTTATCAGCTTATGGCACCCTTCACAAGAGTTGGCAAGTACTTTCCCTTTTTGTTCTTGCTGGGAACTATTTTCACTGTTTTTTCCTTTACCTGTATCATGTGTGTCATGATTATGAAACAGCCATATGCATCCTACTCCAGGAAGACAGCTGTGTTCTTAGTCTGAACCCCAAATCTTGGTGCATTGATGTTGATTAAGCCTGGTCTGAAGCTTAGAGGATCTGCTGTGATTGCCGATTGGTGTATTCATGCTATCTACCTTTGTGCGTGGTCTTTTGCATGCTGCTTTTTCTTGGTAGTGCTTATCTTTTTTTATGTCATGTCTGCCTCCCCCTCCCCTCCAATCATAAAATGTGAACTAGAATGAATGTCTGGCTTTGTCTCCTCCTGAAGACACTTCTGCCCTGAGGAATAATGGAGGCTGTTGCAAATCCTGCATTCACAGATGCTGTGTTTCTGCACCAGCTGGTGCGCTGATGCCCAGCCTGGTGTGGATGAAATAAACTGAATTTATGTTGGTGGAAGCTGGGAAATCATGCATTGAACCACTGTTCACCTCTACTCACATAGACTTGGCTCGGATAAGCAGGCTGTCACCAGCAGATAGAGTCAGGGTTTTACCATCCGTGGTAACAGTTGATGTGCCCTCCTGAAGGGAAAGAACAGATAATCAGCTTTTAATTTTCCATGTCCTGTCACTAGCAGAAAGTAAGTGCTGCAGCTAAGTATGGAAATCTTTCCCACTGAAAAAGCACTTCAAACCTGCTCTGTTTCATGAGGCCTAGCTAAATATTCAGCTGATCTTCCCTGTCTGACATTATTAGCATCAATGAAAACATGCTTCATGGTTCATAGTTGCCTATCATAAAGCAGCAACCCATTGCCTGACTCTTGAGGGTACACTGCTACCAATCTAACCAAGTAGCCTGCAAGTTGATACAGCTCTGGAAATTGGAGATAACCTCCTGAAGTACTTCAAGCTCTTCTACTTTTTTGATTCCAATTATCTTTTTAACTCTTGAAAAGCAGTTCAGAAGTCAGGGAGCTGACAAATTGCTGACAGGAGTCTGTCCACACTGGAATGGACTAGTCATTATCGTGTCCAGCAGAGGAGCCAGGTTCTTGCCAGCAACAAGGGCTTGATTACATAGGCTGTTGTAAGCTGCAGTGTAAACAAATGTCTTTCAAGATTATTATGTCTTTGATTAGTTATTTGATAGTCCCATGTGAATTTCAACAGAATAAGAACCGATAGAAATATCTGCCTTCCAAGCTAGGTGACTTGTGTAAATGAAAACTAGCTTTTCTCTCTTTTTTCCCTTGGGCTGCAAGTGTTTCATAGAAGCCAGCTGAATGAAGGGCATCTGGATCACCTACCACTGTCCTTTAGCATAAACAAGTTCTTAGATTTCTATTAGCTTTAGTCTACCTGATTCGAGTTTGACTTCAGTATGAGAACAAATGCTTCAAGGCAGAAGTAATAGGTGATGCTTTTTTTTATAACTTGGAGGCATTCTGATGTATTTACAGGCTATACCCTATGTAGAGTATGTTAAAATCCCCACCAAGTCCTGATGAAGTATACCAGTATTTCTGTCCTCAACATACAAGATAAGAATATTTTTAGGGTGGCAGTAGTTTACAGTTATTTTTCATCATAGTTTAAAGCTGAAGGGTAGTGTCTGTTGATGGTCTTTTCTATGAGAAAGAAAGTAATCATTTTCATTTCTGTTGCTGGTGGTAGAAGGCTTTACTACTGTTCAGTCTGCTCTGAATCGAAACATGAACTCATTGGTTAACAAGTATGAATTGTCACATACCAACTGCCATATCCAGATATCTGAATTCTTTTTACTTTTCTCAGTTGTTCCTGGCCCATAAGCTATAACCTTAAAAAAAAAAAAACCAAAAAAACCAGAAGAAAAGTAACAGATTCATCCCAGTGACCAAAGTGTACATATTCATCTTCCTACAGCATTTAAAACATTCTATTTTTACAGAAAAATCTTCATAGAAGATGATGCTATTTTTACAGACATTAAAATTCACATTATGTTTGGTATTCTCATATTGATTCCTACCGATAAAAAGGGAACCGATCACACCTGCCACTCCTTATGCTCCTTTGCATCCTCACTTATCTATTCCTTCTGCCTCCTCCCACTCTCAGCTTTGCATCTATATCCTTCCTGCATCTGTTCTTGGAACAGGCACTTCCTCCTCATGAACTCTGGGCCCTGTCAAGAGCCTGTTGAAGTAGAAAAGAGTCTTCTATTAGCATTAAAAATGCTGCAGAGTGGACCTTATTTTCCTTGTTATCTGCCCTTTCTGTGTTCTTCCTGACAGTCCCACACTCTATCACTTTGCTGTCAAAGGTATTGGATTCTTCAGAGTGTGACTCCAGGTAACACAGGGAAAGAATATGTTTTGTAAACTGTCATGCATATAGCACAGATATCAAATGGTGACAGCTTCATTTACACTCAAACTAGACTGTGTTTGACTAAACAGAGAAGTGCAATGCTTTCGCACAGCCCAGGCTCTCTGGTGCTGTCCAGTTTTCCTTGTTTCCACTTTGTGTAGATAGAGGGGGCATGAAGAAAAGCATATTTACACACTCAGATTAGATTTAGCACCAAGAATTCTGTTCAAACACATAAGGAAGCCAAACACGTTTGTGAGTAGTATTTGCATCATGCTGGTGTTTCTGATTTGGGAAATATGGCAGGGTAGGGGATTGGAGTGAGTGAGCTGTTTTAATCCCAAAGGAAATCAATGGAAATAAGGTTCAAGGTTGATTCCGTGAATGGATGCGTCTGAGCTAGGAAGCCCCTGTCCTAAGCTAGTCAAATCAATGGGTGAAGGGCAGGGCAGGCTAAGACCGAGTTGTTCTGTGGGAGTGCATAACTTTCTCTGCTGACTACGTATTTTTGCCAGGCCTGGATTCACTCGGTCTGAACAGGAGACACCTATTATCTGTACCTTTAAAAATATCCCTCTTTCAGAGAAATTAGACCCCCTTACCTCTGTTTCAAAGTTATCGCCAAACATACTCAAGGATTTCTTTTGTTTTATTTCACCACGATGATCATTTAACCAGCCTGGGAAGGAAAATGGCTTCATAACGGAAGTGGAATTTAGTGGGAAAGGTGTTTCTTTCAGGAGTTCATCTGTAAGCAAGGCAGAGGACTATCAGTGACACCTGCTTCCCTTGATCTTTGCAAACATTTTACTGTAGTTTATAGCTTGAAGCATTCAATTTGCAGACATTATCTAGTTAAAAGTCAGTTGTAACAGTAAACAGTGCTATGGTCATTATCAGGACTTCTTACTTGAGGTTGTAAGACGCATGTACTATTTGTGCGTCTTTATGGAGTTGCTTCTTCAAAGCTGTTGTCAGAAGTGTTGTGCATCCATGCTTGTGAAAAATGCATTTAAACAGTATGCAATAGACTACCTAGTTCTTGCTGGCAGATTCTTCGTTCTCTTTCAGATCAGCTCTTACACTAGTGAAATGTGATGTATCATCTCTGAGGCTTTGCTGAGTTACCCCTTACACATCCCCATATAAGTAGAATTAGGCCCATAGAACCAGCTTACTCTACATCTTTCACATAGTTAGTACTGGCTTCTATGTTTCTTCTCCCCTATGTGTTTTTAAATACACTGACCACAGTGAAACACACAGGTTATCACAACCTGAAACTTCATAAAATGCCTTTTTTGTGGTGTTCATGGAGATTTAGCTGGATTTAATTTCCAGTAATTCTCCTTCGTAACTGACTTGATTTCAAATAGCTGGAGGACCAAATGCAGTTTTAGTGTAGCTGGTGAAATTCAAGATCTATGCTGTGCGTTGCTGGTATATGAAATGGACTTTAGTTATTTACCAACTCACGGTGAAGCACAGAGACAGCGCAATCGCCTTGGTGATCCTAAGTAGCTTGTTCTGAGATGCCATGGGGGAATGCCCATAGAGTATTTTCAAGTAATAATACCAACTAGATGCTGGAAAAACTCACTAGATGGCTGTCTCCCTAATCCATTGAGGTAATAAACTCGCAGCCAAAACTTGGTCTCGGTACCAGTAATAGAGTAGGTCTTTTTAAAGTATTAGTGTATTCATTATGCAGTGTTTTTCTGGTTCTTTTCTAAAGCTGTATTTCACTGCTTTGCAGTGTTTGGAATGTATCATTCCAGGTTTTCCTGGAAGGTCATTTTGCATGCGGTCTTTGAACAGTATGTTAGAAAGTCAGTGCATCCAAGGGATAGCAGTGTACTGAATAAGCTACTGCTGTTTAACAGATCATAATGAGCACTGAATATCTGCGTCCATCTCCAGACAATCTGGATGGGATGATAACACTTTTATTGTAGAAACAGGTTTTGCCATTCAAATTTCTTCTCTGTTATATTAAATTAAACGGAAGAAGTCAGTATGGTTCTGCAAATGATTTGTCTCAGCAATGCCTCCTTCAGGAAATACTGAAAATATGAAGCAATCTGCAGCAAAAGAAGGATTTTTGTTTGTTTGTTTGAAAGCTTTTTCCTTCAAGAATTTTTTTTTTAAAAAAAACTTCCTACTTTTACATTATTTAACTCAAAAACTTAACACACTCTTATTGAAAAGCAAATTCCTCCAGAGAAATTAAGAAGCACCAGAAGGAAAAAGAAAATCTTTACATTAGATTTGTTCTAATCTGGGCCTGGAAACATTAACAAGTTCTAGTCTGAACATTCTGTATTTTATTGTTTGATAACACTACAAAGCAGTGTTAAGGTCACTGGTGATTTATTTTCACAGTGCAATATATCTGGTTGGTTTTGTTCATGTGTTTTTTCTTAATTTTCGCAGGTTCATTGAACTTGCTTTGGATATAATTAGGAATACTTATACACTTTGTCCTTAAGTTATGGATGTGCTCAACTATAGCTGTATTGGAAAGTTGTTTGTTGGTTCGTGTGAGATACAAAATAAAGGTTTAAAATATTATGATATATATTCACACACAGTAGAGGAGAAGAAAAAATAAGACATTTTATCAGAAGGTACTTAGTGCAATTAGTATTTCAATAGATTTTAAAAATTATTTTGTTTCCTTAATAGTAGCAATCTTTACCTTCTAAAGTAATATAAATATGATAGAGGTTTTTTTCTGTTATCAGAATAAAACAGGTCACTCTTGAATCTAGAAAAGCCTTTTGGCATATAAGAAATTTACCCATTGGTAGGGCTTTCTACTAAAATGCGTGTCCTAGCTGAGATAGTTGAAAAAAAAAATAGTCTATAGCACCTGCTAGTGTAAGAGACAAATACTGAGATGCCATGAGTATCCTGCTCAGCTCAAGGGGATACATATTCTCCACAGGTCAAGAATTCTAGCATCAAGCTAATAAGTTCAGACTTCATATGCTGGAGAATAGATAGCAAAAAGCCGAGTCTCTAGGGTGGGCACTGTGGTGCTTTAGGCAAGCAGAACTTTGAATGTTCTCCATGAGTTGCAAGGAATTCAGGGTACAAAAAAGCCAAAGTACTTGTTTGTTCTGACCAAGAAGCAACACAAATCTAACAAATGGGAAGTAACTATAAACTTTCAAGTTTGTAGCTTAACTTCTGTCATTTATTCCTCTCAAATATAATTTTGCTACTTTTCCTCTTTCTAGTGATCTCTGACTCCAGCTGTGCTGATCAAAAGGGACAGCATGTGCAGGACAACAGTAAGCAGTGACCTGTGCATACTTAGGGCCAATGTAAAGTGTGATACATCCTGCGCTTACTATAGAGCATTGTCCTTTCTTGCTTATGATGTACAGGTACTTTCTAGCAGTTTCATTTACTTTCAAGTAAAGGTGGACTTTTTTTTTTATTTAGATCAAGTTCTTCAGGACAAGAGCTGTCTTTTGATGCTTGTCTTGTCAGCAATCCCTGGTCTGTGATGGGGCTTTAGCTTATTAGTTTTGATGTTAACGACACTTGCCCAGTGATAGCATAATGGCCTTTGAAAACTGAGTCTGCATGAAATGAACCTTTGGTGTGATCCAGTGTGATGATTTGACTACTTGTTACTGCAGAACAAATAAGAGAGCACTGTGATGATGAAGTACATGACACATGTCTGACATTATTCATAGCCTACTTGACTGAGTCCTTATTTAACCCTGATACTTACCCCTTGCATGATGCTGAAAGCTGCAGGTGCCCTAGCGCTTGTGAACATGAACTAATGAAGTATGATGAGGAGGATCCGATATTTTACAATCCCACACATATCAGAGTTGAAGCCTGGTGCTTCCAAAGGAACTGAGTGTTTCTTAGCAGGCTAATGGCTTATAATTAGTTATTGTTGCATATATTTCTGTTTAGCCTGTACATTAGCTTTCAACAATATGTCAGGAAGTGTGAGTTGGTGTGTTTCCAGAGTTCTTATATTCTAGTAATACTGTGAGACAAGGAGACAACATGTTTAATGATGGTAATGATAAAAATAAGCCAGCAAAATGCAAGAAGACAGGAATTCTAACCTAGTCAGCTCGATGTCTTGTGTATGTATCTCCAAGTAATGTATCACTAAGTGGAACATCAAATCTAATATTTTCTTACATGTTCAGAAGATCCATTTAAATAGTTCAATAGTAAAGTCTGGTTTTGTAGATCATTATTATTAAATATTCACATCACAGCAATATGTTCTTTATGGGGTTTATAGCTCTCTTCACCTTTGAATTAGAATGTGATGATATCATGTTAAGCTGAAAAATACATCATGTTTACCAAATGAGTTTGTAAATATTTTAAAAAGCAAATTACAGGTTTTAGAGGAAGTTGATTTCAGTTAAACAATAGACAGTGTACTGAAAATATGAAGCTGTGCAAAAATGGAGAGAACAACTTGCAAGAAAACAGCCAGTGAATGTACATGTAGTTACAGCCTCAACAGAGACCATCTAAGGAAGAGTTTGAACTTTCTGGGAGTACTGTACTTCTGATACTAATAGAGAAGACAAGTAAAAGGGGACTGCCACTGTCCTACCAGGTATATATGGCTGTATTTGCTTACCCCAAACTTGCATGTTATATGGAAGCTCCCCCTTCCCTACCCCAGTGACGTGCCTAAGCTTTCTTGTCAAGAAATCAGTCCATCTCATTCTCCCAGAGTATTTCTTGAGCCCTACTATTACCAAACTCTTCCTATGGCTCTCTTGCAAACCTTGTCTCTTTGAGATTTGTTGCAAAAGAAAAGAGCAATAAAGCACGTGAAATACAATATATTGGAATAGTGTCAACTACCAAACTGATTACATGTTGGCTTTATGAAAAAACTGTTTTTCAGTACTTCACTTCTAGGCAGCACAATCTAGATGGAACAATCCTCAAATCTTTAAATCACCTTATATGTTCTTACTAATTATGAAAGCTCCTCCATCCCAAGTCACTGTGCTGTCTCAGAAACAGTCTGTCCCTGCATGCTGTGGGTCCATCTCCATGCAAGGACGTGAGAAAGTCCCTTACAAATAGTGTGTCCCTCTGTAAAAGTAAAGACATCCTTATCCAAAGTTGAGCAGTTAGATCCTCTTTGTTTAGGTATCCTTTAACTGGGTCTAAAATGGTCCAGACTAGAGATAAAGAGCTTGCAAGTTATTTCAGAATTATATATTCATTTATTTCTGTCTGTTTTCTAATCATTCCTTCCATCTCTTCAAGAATACTATATCATAAGGAATAGCTATGATGTGACAGTTCTGCAGCATTTCACATTTAATTGCCAATGCCTGCAATAATACATACCCTGGGATGTTTTTCCCGTATGTGCCTACCTAATTCCTATGAAAAGTCTGCTTTATTCTCCATGCTAACAGAAATGTCAGTGAGACTAGTAGGAGTTTAATACCTCTCCAAATAAAACCTGTGGACTGAGGGACATAATTTCAGGCATCTAGGTTTGAAAAAACAAGTAGTTAGCTCATTTGATATAAAAATCCAGAGTGAAAGCACTGAAGGTGACTGATTACTTTGGAGGTAGTTGGTTCATTTCACTGTTGTTGAGTTGAGGAAACATTTAGCTGAAAATACAGCACTCACTTGGTGTAATCATACATTTCCCTGTGTAACTGTGTTTGTAGCATGCCCTGAGAATTGGCATGACTGCTAATTTATGACTTGTCCCTGTAATTATTTCTAGGCACATTTTTCTTTGTGTCATTAAATCTAAGCTGGAAACTAAACAACGGGGTTTCTTTCCTAATTGAAACAAAGAAGTTTGAGGAAAGCTTTGAAAAATATTTTTCAATAAAGAAATATAGCCTCTTCAAAAGGAGATATCACCAACCAGAAGGATGGGAATAAATTAGAACAAGAAAATTGCAAGATTTAGGCCATAATTCTGTTTAAACGCTCTTCATGACATAGCTAGGTCATTGTAATTAAGAACAATAAATTGTATTGAGAAATACTGACAACTGTTCCAATCCTAAAATCGGGAATCTTAATTTTTGTTTTTGAGTCTGCCTTTTATATGATTATGGGCATTTCATTAACCATCTTTGTGCATAACTTCTGCTTCCATAGAAGAGGAATGGGATATTTCATTTATAACAAGTGTTGAGACCTCACTACATTTGTGAGACAAGGATTTGTACAGCAGGTGTGAGCTATTACTACTAAATAGCCTTAGAAATGCTACTGAAAATGTCAGACTGACTCCAGAAGTGAGTTTTCTGTTTCAGATGTTGCTGTCTGGGGAGCATTTGAGAGCATAAGGAAGAAAGAAGCTACCTTATTAGAGAAAACATACCTGCTGTGAAACTGCTGTGAGCTTTGGAGCTCCTGAAAATATTAGATTTTTTTTTTCACTAAGGTCTGAACAGAAAGGAAAATTACTTTATAGGGCATTTCTTCCAATTTCCCTGATAGGTTTATTATATACATTATGTACTAAAGGTCACTAGTGGCTCGGTTCCCATGGTGAAGCATTAGGAGAGCTCCTGGAGACTGCAGTTTATGTTCTGCCTCTTTTTGAGGAGACTCTGCTGAGAATATTGTGGGAGAAGCAGACTTCTTCCTGGAGAGTTGTTGGGTTTTGTTTGGTGACTGTTGTTGTTAGCAGTTCTGGTCTCTGGAAGCCTAATGAACTTCTTGGAGTGTTCCTGGCTCCAGAGAATATGCAGCCTGCAGTCCTGGGTTTTGGATGATACATTGCAGTTTGGATTAAAAAGTCTAGTAGAAGTTTTCATACGGCATATTATAGCAGCCATACTCCAGACATTGTAATTCTACTTTATTTGTATATTAAATGTTGCTGACTCAGGTTGGTTTATCTGAGCTATTCATCTCCAGCACTGGCTATATGCTCTTTCGAGACCAGTGTGGTGTGGAAAGTTGTTAAATACAAAGGGAGGGGAAATGGATGAAGCCAGTGAGAGTTTGAACGGTTATACAGGATTGGAGGTGTGTATTAGATGATTCTGTTCTCTTCTTCCACATATGTACCTGAAGCTGTGCTTCTGGAGAGATATGAACATGACTTGGAAGGTACTTAAAAGATTTAGGTATGATGGGATAAAGATGAACAGTGTATTTATGTGGGCATCTTTGCCAGAATACAGACAATGAGGATGATATAAAAAAGGATTAGTTTCAAGTTGTTGATAAAAGTTATAGAACCAGTGGCTCAGAGAATTGTACAATTATGATGGGTCTAGACAGTGTAAAATGACTCAATCTCTAGGTTGGTTTGAATACTGTTCTGTCCTGGAGACTGCCTGGTGGCTGTCTGCAAAATAAATTCTCTAGAGGAACACTCCTTAATATCTAAATGTTCATATGCTGTTTCTCTTAATACAAGTATTCAAAGCAGAAAGAAGTAACATATTATAGAAGAGAAGGAGCAATTTATCTAGATATGTTGGAAGTCCTTAAAAGATAAGAGAAAAGAGAATAAAATAGTCTGTTTTCTAAACAGCTTCACAGCAAATAAAACTTATTTCCAAAATCATAATTCTTACTTAAAAAAACCCCCACAGTGATAGTATCTTTAGAGTTGTTTCAATGTACCTACAACAGAAAGACACAAATATTTATACAGTTATCTTAAGTTCAAAAGAATGGCCCTATATTTGCTCTAGTGTAAATGAAGACAGAATTTCTTCCTCTCCTTGTTTGTATATTTCTGAGGTACTTTTAATTGAATTAATACTGCCCACTAGCCAGTTATCTTTATTCTGTAGCTCTTTCTTATTTTCAGTTATAAACGCTCTTCTTTTTTGATCTGATTGCTTTTATACACTAGTGAAACAAGACTGAACAGCAAATACTGTCTACAGAAGTTGTACTGGATTAGGTACAGAGGATGACAGTACAGAAGCTGATTTTTATAGTGCTGAGCTCACCCTTATAACTCATTTAATAGCACTACTAGAACCAGAAATCATTTGTTTATAGACATGCCCTAGGCTGCATGGTATTCCTACTCCAGCTGACTGAAGAAAGCACCCAATTTTTCATACTCATTCAGATCTTTAGGCTTTGTTTGCTCTGAATCACAAGCATAGAACTGTGCTGTATGCTAATGATACTAACCAGATTTTAAGACCAGACTGTAAATTACCCTAGATACACCTAAAATTGATGAAAATTTTGCTAGTGAGGTCACTACAGGACTGGTTTTTGTATTTTCTATCTGTATGTCCACTGACAACAAAGCTTTTATGGGAATTAAAATTTCATTGATAATTAGAAGTAGATTAATTAATTTGGATGAACAAAAACCTGATATTCTACCTACACAATTAATGTTCTTAAAGACTATTTTTAAACAAGCCTAACTTAGGAAAAGTCTTTTATTGCAATTTTCCCCATCAAATTTCACATAAAAGAAGCCTGGATTATTTCAGTGAGCATGGCAGGATAAACTTTTGAACTACCAGATACTTTTGCGAACCATATTCAGCCATCAGTGTTTGTTAGAACTGGGGTTTGTCTGTCTGAACTGTCTCTTGTCCTTGTGACTATAACATTGGGATGAAATAGAAACCTTGAGAGAATCTTGCTTCCAGTCCAATTCAACTGAAAGTAGTAAGAGTTGTTTTGATAACTGTGATTCCTCATGTCAAAAATTGCGTAAAGTAAACCAAACCAACCTATCTTGAGTGTTCCATGTTTAGACTATATCCTAAATATATTCACCCTTATTGAAAAAAGGAGGGGATAATTTTCTCAGGCTTTATTTCTACGCATGGTTACAAGAGGCCAGTAATTCAGTACAAAACAGTTCCAGGGAAGATGCTTAAAGCAAGGATTGCACGCAATATATGTTTCTGATTGTATTTCACCTGATGATACTTGAGTCCCTCTTCTAAAAATGTGTCTTTTTAATAGCTACAGCTGTCTCTTCATATATTCTGAGTATCCTGCTTTCACAGGGACTCACCCTACTGTTGGCTGAGCCAGAAACCATAAATAAATCAAGAAAAAGCCTGGACTTAGGGGTGGGGTTTTGTGTGTATGTGTGGTGTTTTTTTAAAAGCAATTGGAGCTTGATTGATTCCATTTATAGCTTTCCTCTATGAGTGAGCTGCAATCAAGTGTGTGTTTCAAGATGGTTTTCTTCAATTTTACTCCATTCCTCTCTAAAAAGGTGAGGCACTAGTTCAGGCTTATGTAGAGATGAACCTGAGAATGCTTCAGCTGGCACTTTTAAGCTGAGGGGATTCTGTATTTTCAGAAGAGAAACTGAAAGAAGGGGCTGAAACCCAGCCCTCTGCATAGGCTAGCTCAAATCTTGTTAAAATGTGTCTTGAGTGAAACACCATGAGAAACTGGTGATTTTGTAACTGTAACCATTACAAGTGTCACGCTGGTTGTTGAATTCTATTTCTTAAGGAAAAAAAAAAAAAAACCCACAACAAAAAAAAGAACTGATCCAAAACATTAGTTCTTTATCAGTTGGGTATGTGTCCAGAAGGAACATATTACCAGCTTACTCAAATTTCAATGAAACTTCATTTGATTTTTTTTTAACCCAAGTCTCACTGACAATTACAGAAGCTGCTAGCTAAAACTTCTGTTGACTAAAAATATGGGGTATTTTCCTCATGTGTAAGCCATCACTGAGCCTTTGAGCCTCTTATTGTCCATGAGAACTGAAAATTGGAAATATGGACCTGTTCCCCAGTCTGAAAGCCTGCCTTGTCACTTTGTTGACTGCTTTTTGCTTATAGCAAGAGTTAAACCAAGAGCATTACAAATACTTGTTGTCTTGACTTAGTGGCTAATCCCAGAGGAGAATCCATGCAGGGGAAAAAGATGTATTAAGCCCTGAGTGAAATAACTATGTTTACTTGCTTTATTTTTTTTTCTCTCAAAAAAACTTCTTTTCAGCTTTAAAGGAATTCTCTCATGCCTTTTGGTCTTTTTACAGCTTTTGAATAAATTACAAGGAAAGAGCTTCTGTACTGGATTTATCAATAACAATTTCTTAGAGTTCTGTGTTTTTTAAAAAAAAGTGTCAAGATGCATCACAGCTTCTGATTGATTGTCAGGTTAGTTCTTTAGCTCTAATCTTCTGCAAAAATATTAACTATAAATCTTTAACGTTCTTTTTTTCTGCACTGATACAATTAATTTGTTACTGACATATAAGCTCTTAGCTCAGACTGGCGAGGGATGCTTATTGGAAATCACTGGATTGCACAAGGATAGTACGTGTGAGATGATTTTTTTATTATTACAGCAGCATCTAGAGGCTTCATCTGAAATTATATGTCCTCTGCCAGACACTATATGAACACACAGTGAGAGACAGTACCTGCCCTACACTCCTGGGCAAAAATAAACCCCCAACCAACAAAAACCAAACCACCAACACCCAAACATGTCACACAGGTGACATGCTGAAATTAAAACAAGCTTAAATTAAAATAAATACATTCTGATGGTGCATATAAAGAAAAGTAAGATCTTGGAGATGACAACACTTTGTTTGTAGGAAACACAGAGCCTTTTTCTGGGAAGTACATTTCCTAGTCAGTCAAAGAGCCAATGCCAAAAGCTGGTTCAGCTGCAAAGTCTTTCAGGTAGGGTTTCGAACTGGTTTACCATTTCCTAATTGCAAGGTAAGGTTGCTGTCTCATACACAGGACTCTTCTGTGAATTTTTCATTTTGGTGATGATGATTTAATGAACTATTTTTAACAAAGGTGATGCTCATGCAAAAAACATCTTTCCCTGATGTTAGGATTTGAGTAAGAACTCTGTTCCAATATTGAGATGGCAGGCAGTGACTTTTTTATGGTGACTATCAAGCTGAGAAATGGGATAGATGTGGAAGTAATATTTCACTAGAACTTTTGTCTCTATTAGAGTAATTCATAAAAATCATCTTACTTAAGACATTCTGGAGTGAATATGGAGATTAAGGACAACTGGTTCCAAAAACTGCTTAGAGAGGGGAACTAAAATTTGTCTTTAACTTGTGGCAAGAGCTATGGAATTTAAGTTATGCGTGTGACTGAAGGATGACATTCAAGTTAGTCATATAGTTACAAGAGTAGCATAGCTGGGTATTTCGGCTGTGCATGCGTGGTGCACCCCAACCATAGATTTCCTGGTTGGTGCAGGATGTCCCCCAGTCAGTCATCTGCATAGATGAGACAATAGACTGATTTGAAACAACAAAACTAGTTGAGCAATGGGATTGACTGAACTGGTGGCCTTCACAACAGCATTTGGCTAACTGGTGCAGGAACTCTCTGGATGGGAACCTCAGGCTGCTCCTGCTGTGCTTATGCTGATTTATACTTTTCTATGTGTCCATTAAGAACCTGGCAATGTCGTGGAGACTCTCCAGGTAGTTCCTGCAGCAGAACTGACCAGGTTGCACCTAACTAAAACACTTTCAAATAGTCCATAGAAACTGTTCCTGCAGGTGCAGAGAAGGTCACATAGTGTAGTCTTTTGTACATAGTTAAGACAGGTGGGTGGTATTTTGCACATTGTTTACGTTAATAGCAATGGATCACATACATACTGGACTTTCATGTAGAGCTGTGGGCCAACAGGATTGTAAGATTTCAGCAAAACAAGTTTCCTGCTTAAAGTGCTGTTGCAAGTATCCTTGCAATAGAGACTTTGGTTGCCATACAGAAAGCAATTATCATGTTTGAGAGATCCAATTTCTAAAGATACTAATAAATTAGTTTTCTTTAACAGTCACTCTCTTTATGTCCTATGTCTTTGTCCAACAGACTCAAGAGTAGAGTTTGGACTGTAGTATCTGCTCCATTGTGGAAGTTGCAATCGTTATCCACAAACAGAGGCAAAATAAAAAATAGGGCAAGACATCATGGAAATAAAATGTTAAATGGATCAGATCTTACATGACCTAAAAGTATCTGTCTTTCTCTAGGTGTCCTTATTTCCCAAGAGTAGATCACAGTGTATAGTTACAGGTAAAGCAGTACAAGTAGGTATACAGTGTGCAGATTCAACTCATAAAAACCTCATTCTGCACAGACAGAAATAAATTTTGTTAGTATAACACTTGAATGGCATGCAAGGATAAAGATACTGAGATTTCACACTGTACAGCTACCTGATACATCATTACAATGGCACCAGATGAACAACCTAGATGCTGTTGGTAATCATATCCTGTGCAACTTGCTCTAGGTGACCCTGCTTTGGCAGGGGGGTTGAACTAGATGATCTCCAGAGGTCCCTTCCAACCCTGATGATTGTGATATGTATATGGATTTTATTTGTGGTTGGGGTAATGAAAGGAATTACTTCCCAAAGTAACTTTAATTTACATAATTGGAAAGAAAAATAGAAACTCAGTCATTTTATGTGGAGGGAATCATTGCTGTTCAATCAGATATAATAATTGTTCTAATTCTGAAATTAATTTCCATTACCTGGATTTGGTTTTCCAGTTTGATATTGTCTTGAATTGAAAAACCTGGAATAATAAACATTTAAATACCAGTAAAAAGTCACATTCATGTTCTGTAGGCTAACAAAGACTAGGCAGTGATACTGGCCATTAAGCTTTGCTGAGAATGAGTGTGCCAGATCCTCAGCTACTATCACATTTATTCAACAGGGCTATACCTATTTTATTGACAGAGGGTTTGTCTGAAAGTCTCTAAAATTCATGTCATTAAACAATTTTCTTATTTACTTTTAGCAACTATTTTAACAAATTGATTAGTTAATTGATGTCATTCACACATTTCCTAGAATGCAGCTCTCTACCAGATTTGCCACAGTCCTGATTATTCATGAATAATATCGATTAAAATTATTTAGATTAAAGCACAAGTAAAAGAAGACCTAAGGTAATTTAGTGTTTTACCTAGTTAACCTAGCATCAATTCAGTGTTAATTTTTTCATTCAATTCTTTTTGCACTTAGCAGCAGTGTGCTTTTACTTGTCCAAAAAGTATATTCCAGATAGATGTGAGGGACACTTGATGTTCATATTTTTTTAAAATCTGATTTAATGAGTTTGGGGTATACAAAATATGATTAAAAATTTCTAGAGCAGCACTTAACTTTTAACATCTATGTAAAATGCAGCATAAATAGAAAAATAACTATGTGGGTCACAGACTGATGAAGATCTATTAGATAATTTTAATCGTTCTTTTAAAATTTACACAGAAAAAAGCTTACTCTTGAATTATTGGTGTAAGTTGAGTGCCGAGATCTTCACAGTGAAACCATTTTTCAAAGAGGACATTAGTTGATTCTCCAACATAGTATCTGACAAAGTAAAGACATTAGTCAACCCTTTTATTAACTAACTGGGCAGTTTCAGTCTTTTCAAGAAAATAGCTACTTGATGTTGTGTAAGACCGTGTTGTTTTCAAGCCTGGTGTAGTTTATTCTGAAGAATGGTTATTTAGGGAAGCTTTCTGTTTCCCTGGTTAGCTGACTTGGTGGATGGCGTGCTCAAACTTCTATGGAGGGCCTTGTAGTTCTGCTGATCAGCCACAAAGTCACCAAATTCCTTTAGCAGACTTTCCAGATTTAATCCTGGAAATGATTGGTACCATAGTGCCTTGGAACCAATAACTCTCACTTTGGATGTAGTTACTGCAAAAATAACTGTCCCCAAATACCACTTCCAGTAGCTGCTTCCATGCAGCTAGGAGATAAACGCTCGTATTTAAGAGAGTTGGCTTGCTTATTGCCCATGCATGGACTGGTAAGAAAACAAGGTGGCTTATGGACTTGTTTGCAAAAAATAGATGGTTGTCAGCTGTGTAAATTTGGGAAGTGTTGTTTAGCTCACTCCCCTCAAGAGGAACTTAGTGCTTCACTTGCATTATTTTACGTCTTAACAAATAAATAAATTATGCTGAGATCAACAGGTCAAGGTTGCTGTAATCTATGGAATGGCAAATACAGAATTTATCTACAGATTTAAAAAAGACTGCATGGACTGGCAAGGGAGTGATGCTCCAGTACAGTCACTCATATTGTGACTGATGGTAGATAGGTCCGATGTGTCCTTTGGGTTAAAGTCACTGGAATGTGTGTTTGGAGAGGGAAACAAGGCTTATATAATTATATTATGCATATTTCTGTATTCAGGTCTGGTTTATGAATCTCTCTATATATTGTCCAGAAACTTTCTAAGAACTCCCCGGCTCCTCAAGTTTTCCAAAAACAAGGTACTCGGAAGAGAGTGATGTTATTAATGCCTTCACTATGGAAAAAGCTGTGCTATGAGCACAAATTTTGAACACAGAGAATCTAGAGAGAAGAGAGACCTTACAAATGTGTAGGTTGCAAAAAGTCATTGCACCTGAGAAGGACTTTGCACTTTACTAGGTGTTAAAGAATCCAACCACACAACTAACATCAAACTTAGTTGTTTCTGTACTTGTTTGTCATAGGATTAAGATTAGCTAGTGCATTTTTCTTATAGTACAAAGCATGTAATCATTACTTAGGCTGAAATGCTGGAGCAGGCTACTTATTCTTCACTTGTACAACAATCAGCATGCTGGAGGCTCTGATTTATGACTGAGGCTTGTAGGCACGATAAATAATGGAATAGTAACATAATATTAGACCTTGAGTCAGCATACTTCAAAGTTTATGATGACTTCCTCTTGTACAGTCTTTGCAGGTGGTTAGGAGTGAAAAAAGTTTGAGAAGATTAGAGGTTCTGGTTGTAAATCCCCATCTCTCCCAGGAGCACACAGAGACAATGTAGGTTCAGAAGTATGACGTGATTGTTTACTTCCAAAACTTCAGGTGTCTTTGTTCATCATGTCAGTGTGAAAACAAGGGCACTAAAAATCTCCAAGGTATTTATTTTCAGGTACCTAATTAGATATTTTCAATTAAGAGTGTGCTTTGTTAATCCAATTTTTTTCCACCTGCAAACCATATGGTAGCTTTTAGTTTAATTTCTCCACAGGAGCATAACTATATTGGAGTGCAAATCTCTAGACCTACCTGGTATCCCTAAAAAGGCATTCGGCATCTCCCTAACCCATACCATTCACAGACTTCATGTACAAGGTAAGTTATTTTACTTAAAGTTGCCTAAAGCTACTTATGTTCCTTTGTTACAAACAAACGTTATTATATGAATCACCAGCCAATTATTTCTAGCTCAAAATATTTTTTTAATAACGTAAGCACTCACAATCCACAGACCTGCAATGAAAGGGAAAAAGGGACAAGCGTATAGATGAACAATGTTTTAAATGAGCTGGATTTGTCTTTAGTTTGGAAGCTAATCAGGTATTTTTTTGAATCATCCCTTTCTGTTTCTTATTTCTTTCTTCAGCCTTTTTTGTTTGAATGAAAAATTATATCTTTCTAGCTCCACATATTTGCAATCTTCCTGCTGTGACACCGCCAATGCAACAATCAAAACTATAGGCAAAAGGACAGAAACAGGACATTACGGATATTACCACAGTTTTAAAACTTACAAATTACATGAATAGCTGTAAACTCTCTTTGGTCAGTCGTATCTGGTTAATATCAAAACAGCTTTTCCAACTTGGCTGATGTTACTGCTGTGACTTGTTGCCTTAGACTTACAAATTCTGTATGACCACAGGACAGGGCTTAGTCCTGCTCCCACTAGAATATAAAGTAAACCTCTTATTTCTTTGATGTTGTTCTCACAAGGCAATAAAAGCTAAGCAGAGGTGTGTACAATGTAGAGAGGTTAGCGTTAAGAAAATTGACTTCTGTTTCCAGCTTCCCACACACTTGCCAAGAAAGCTGCTCTTCATCTTTTTGCTTTCAGTGCTTACAAAGGAATTACTGTTCTGCTTGCCAGAATTGATAAAAAAAATCTTTTTCTGATTTGTGTTGTTACAGAGCTCCGAGATTTTAAAATCTAAGGTGATAATAGTAGGCAATACATAAGTAGATAACTGTAACCACCATGTGCATTTAAGACATTTCAACATGTTCCTTGTTTACTAAATCAAATGTTAAATGAGATCTCTGTTTATGTGCATATAGATAAATAGATGTGTGGACAAAATTAGTACAAAATTGCCAGGGTGAATCTGATAAATTATTAGGAAAGTAAAATACAGTATTGTATTGACATGAGAAATTAGTTTATATTATGAATCCTAACAGACTAGCCAGCAGTTTATACTTCACCTGAGCCCATCAATTTCTGTCTTTAATCTTTCTCTTTCAATCACAAGACCCACAGTGTTTGCATATCTCTGAGGAGAATGAGGTATCCTAGCAGGTAGGAGGAACATCTGTTCAAAGAAATGGGAAAGCATCAGTGTCAGGAAGCTTTTGTGTTGTCCTTCCCCTGCACCCCAACCTGCAAAATCCTCTGCCCCTTGCCCACTTTTTGCCTACTCTTTGTTGATCCTGTGTTGCTCCTTTGCAGCTGCACCCACTTTGGTACCAACAGCCCAGCAGATGCTGTTTCTTGTTTTCTCAGGGAATGATGACCATTGACTCTGCAATTAGCACTGCCTTTATGGCAGTCAAGTGCTTTCCTCATGGTTTGATCCTCATTGCTAGACACAATTGAAATGAAAATCTAACCAGTTACTCATCTGGAGTTTATATATTTACTGCAATTTCTAAGTAGCAGAAATGGAAACAAAAAGCAAGTTTGTTGTCAACTCAAGACAAAGTCTAAACTAATCAACCACATGTATCCCTCCAACAGAGTGAGAACCTGTGATTGCATGATAAGGATGTTATTCTCTCCAGAAGTAATTAACAAATATAAGGGGCCACTTACTTATGCGAGTGACAAAGCAAATAGGCAACGTCTGGTTGGGAGAAATCTATTACTGAGGTTTGAGAAGAAACCTTTTTCTAGCAGCTATCTGATTACATAGGAAGGAGGTAAGCCTGTACTGTTCTTCAGTGCTACAGATTTCTTAGCCAAGTTTGGGCAAGTCATTACAATTTCTCTGTCTGCAAAACAGAGCTAATGATTGTGCCTCACCAGGACTAGTGTCAGTCTTCCCACTAAGGATATTTTGTGCTCCTTTTCATTGATGCTTCTGGTACACACCAAGATCTCAGCCGAATGTACTTCTCCACTCCACTGTGAAGTGTATTACCAGAACCTCACTGCCTATAGGTTTGAAAATTTAGAGCTGTCTCTTCATGGAAAATGTCATAATACTTTTAATGACGTCAAGCTATTGGGTCTAATATGTCTTCCATTTTAAAGGCTGATTCCACTAGATCTAATAATCCTTTCAGAGACTGAGTGCACTTCAAGCTTGTGACAATAATCATGACTGGCAGTTGTAGCACACCTAATAACGTGCAGTAACACCAAGGAAAATATCTAGTCACAGGCTCATTAGAAGCACTGCAATTTATGCTTTAGCAAGTCGACTACTATAAAGAAAAACAACTGAGGGCAGCTGGATACATTTTATCCATAAATTGCTCTTTTAAAACTGTTCTCGTATTTGATGGTTGCGAAGGCTAGCTGTGAGGACTAAAGAAGGCTGAAAATAGCTGAATCTCTCAACTTTCTAAGTTCTAGGCAGTTCATTTAATGGCTTATTTGGGTGGGTAGGCAGGCAGCATGCACCTAACAATGTGTAAATAAGACTGATCCACTTGAATTCACATGGCAGATTCCGTGCCATGCAGGGGAATGAGAAGTCCTCTCAGTTTATTCCTGACTATCTGAATGGGTATCCCAAATGCTCAGAGAGATTTTTATTTGTTACATGAAATCATGAAATGTTGAACACGGTGTATTGTAGTTTGCTGTTAATTACATGGAATTTGCTATACTGCATTCCAGATGTTTTTTTATCCTTATGCCATCTCTTGCACAGCAGGTATAAATAGATTTTTTAAATACTTAATAAAAATACTCATCTAACATACTTATGTACAACAATAACAGAAAAACAACTCTGTTTTACCTCCCCTTCTTGGATGACAATATCTTTTTGTTTCCCATTTTCAATTATCTTCAAACACATGTCTCCTTTAACCTGGTAAAAAAGCTGAAGGAATAGGAAAATAACATTAAGGCAATTACTCCAAAGCATTCTGTACTTCATATTCTGTATATAAAGGATACATGTATAAAGACATTGAATCTGTAATTGCAAATATTTACAGATTTTTTCTAACAATAAATAAGACTTCCTACCTTTGATTTTGAAAATATTACTAAGTATGTATTATTTCTGTTATCCTACGTACATTTGACAACCTAAGAGATCTGTAACTGCTTATAGAGCTGTTCTGTGAACCCAGTGGAATTTCATTGCGATGTCTTCACTCCTGCGGATTACTCTTTGTAGGGCTGGGATGTTATGGTTCAGACATCCATTAATTACATTGTATATAAGACTTCATTTCAGATGTAGCAAGGTCTTCACAATTACTTTCAGTCAAATTAAATGTCACCTTTCCAAATAAGCTCCAAATATGCGTGCACAGGTTTTTCGGGTGTGTTTTTCATTTTTTTTAATGGAGCTTTCTCATTTGGGAATAATTGCCCATTTGGAAGCTGTTCTGCTTTATTTCTGTGGATACCCTCAAAGCCTAGCAACAGCTGCTCCTCTTCCTACTGTGTATGTAAAAGGATTACGTTTGGAGCGTGTATAAGGACAGAACCACTGAATTCTGTCTTCAATGACCTTTCCACAGCTCTGTTTCCAGAGTAGCTTTGTGGGGTCCCTGAGGTGCTCAGACCTAGCCTCATGTTTCATGGCAGAACTGTGCTGTGATCCATAAGCAGATCTCTCTTTGACCTGGAATAATGGGCACATTTTTCCTTGTTTCATATAACACAGGGCAATAATACTTCAAAAAGTCAACTTTGCTTTTCTGCCACTATCTGCCAAGCTTCTATATGCTTTCCATGTTCTGTTTGCCATACCTAGAAACCAAACAGATTAATTCATATAATTGTTATTGCAGCTGAAATTGTCTGAAACCTGATTAAAAGTTAAAACTATAATGAAAACAATTTTATTTATAGTAATTCACTACAATTTTAGCAAAGTGGAAAATAAATAAAGAAGAAACCACCGTAGTATATAAAACCCCCGAACTAAACGTTTTCCAACATTAGAAAAGCTTAATCAGTTTTTTGAATCAGGATTATCTCCAGAAGAGTTTTGAAATATTAATACATGCCCCTGAGAATTCAAGAAACACCTCTATGAACATAAATAGAATAAATATGCTGCCTAGGGAATGAAACAGTAGAGAGAACTGAAGATGTACTGGAAAAGAGCTCATGCTGAGAGCTCTTATGTGAGGGAAAAGTTCACCTTGTGCCAGGGACATCACCACTGATAAATTTTAACTCTTGTCTAGGTGGCCACAGTGCAAGGCTACTTATCCTCCTTGCGCTTCATTTCCCCATGTTCTTTTCCTGTTGTTTTATTTGCTGTTACTGAATGACCATATAAAATGCTGTAGTAGCCCTTATTACAGAGCACATCGGGCAAGGCTAGCTGCTCATTGTACAACATAAAGTGATTTGAGTGGGAAAATGACCTTTCCATTTCAGAAAAGACTCATCTAAGACTAAGATCCTGATGGATTATCACAAGGCTATTGGTAATATGGCACTGGTAATGCTGAAATCGAAAGATCCTTTTTGAAACGTTGAGCTTTGGAGTGTTATCTTCCCTGTAACTACCAAGGGAGCTATTACTGTGAACGCATGCGCAGGACATGTAGATGTGGGAAAGGACAACAGAGGAAAAGTTTTCTTCTGCTTGTGACCATGAATCATGCAACTAAGCAAAATTTCTGGTAATAAGACTGGAGAAGGGAAAAGGGCCATCCAGTTCAGTAGTTGAGCATCACCGTCATAAGGAAAGATTCTGAACACTGAATTTTGAACTTAAAAAATTGTTTTGCAATGGGAAAGGAGGAATGAGGTGGGCTACACGTTGTCAATAAAAGTGTTTTTCTGACTGAATTTAAATAGTACCTTTCACTGTAAATTATGGTCTATTCTTCAAAACTTTTTAAAAAATGCCTGAGTGCTTCAGTCATCCATAAATCATCTGATGTACCTGTGATTAATACAAGTGGCAGTAATTGCTGAATCTACTGCTGTGCTTATGTTATACCCTGAACTTTTATCAAGAAAACTCAGAGTTTCTAATATCTCGGTGAGTTACAGCCCATGCCCCTTTCACAGGACCATTTGGCAATACAGTATCGTACTGTCTCTTTGCTGGAATGTTATTTTTTCTAAATGCTGACTGAGCTTTGCCTTCTGGGAAATCTAACCTTTTCCTAAGTATCTCCTGGAAAAATCAAGGCCTGAGTAAGGAAGTACTGGTGTGTGCATGGGGGCACACACACACGTATGTCTGTATATACACAAATAGGTATGCATAGATAGATAGATAGCAAGTCAGTGAGTCCATGCCACCCGAAAATATAAGGTTTCCCAATTGGTCTGTTTTTACTGGGATAATCTGGTATCCATTCTCCTAATACTGAAAACTATTCTATTGGCATTTTATTAATGACAAGGTCTCTTGTTACATGTAAAATACATATCTATCTATCTCTCCTTGTAGAAAAGCTTAGATTTGCATGTTGCTACTGCATAATGGGTCAAAATCAGACATGGATTTGTCTTTCTATGTGAAAAATGTGGCTCAAGGAAGAAACAAAGGTTGTTCACCAGTCTCTTTATCCTTTTTGTTACTAAATGTGTTTATTTGTTTATTATCATTATTATTATTACAGCTTCTTCTTTTCTTCCTTTCATTTTCCAGACTTTTGTATTTTGTTTAGCTTTCCTGCTTACTATGTGGCATCTTCTCATTACAATTACACTAAAACCACCTGCTCTTAGTCTCACCTTACCTCTAGATGTTATGAGCCACCTAGAAGTCATTCTTTACCCTAAGCATAACATTTTTTCATAACATTGCTCAATATGAGCATTAAAACTGCAGTTACACCTATGAAAACTAAACTGAAAGCCCCTTAAGATTGAGACTTTGCTTTTTGACTCATTTAATTTTCCTTAAATTCTCTTTGCTGTAGGAGAATTACATCCCCCTTCCTCAGTCTGCTTCATGTTTCTTGATCATGCTTCAAACCTCATAGTACTGTGTTAAGCCACAGTGGAAGGCAGCATGACCAGTGCTGAGTCATTGTCAAGTCTGTAAAGGGGTATTTCACTCAATTATGAACACTTATAAAATAAAACATGCAGGCATTTCTGGAGACAATAGGTGGAGATGCAGAGAGGTGGGAATTCACTCTTCCCTTCAGCTTCAGTGGAAGCATCACTGAAGCTGCTTGTCATGGTAGGAATTCATTGCAATGGGGTAGTAGAAAGTGTGAATACTAACCTTAAAAAGAGCACCATTGTCCCCACCATATCAACATGGTAAGAATTGTATTGCTCCTTCATCTAGGTATGTGTATCCTAGCACAGTAAAGAAGGAAGCACGTAGCAGAGGAAGAAGACAATATTTCTAATTGGTTTGTATAGGTCAATTAAAAACCAAGTTATTTTATCTTATGTACAGCAATGTATGTAATTTAATTTAGATTCACCTTTGATATCAAACTCTGCCTAGATGTAGTAGCTCAGAGCTCTGTGAGGGCTTTTGTTGCTGAGAGCTTATTCAGAGACCTCTAAGTATACCTGTGATTTGCAGTGTACTTTGAGTACTGGCTGCTTCTGAAAGTGGAATTTGAGATTGCTCAGCCACTTCTGGGGTGAGGCTCTGACCTGGCATATCCTGGCTTGTATTGCTTGTCAGATTGCTAAGTACTAAATTAAATCGCAGAGCAAATCAAATTCTGATGTGGGAGTAGAGCCTGGGTGTTCTCCAGACTTCACTGGTGACTGATATATTTGAGCACAGAAAAACAATTTTCTCCATCTCTCATCACAAGGTTTTTCAGCCATCAGGAGTCTGGAAGGCAACAGATGAAGAAAGTAGAGAAAACTGTGGTGGGTTTTGGTGGTGTTTTGTTTTATTTTGGTGTTTTTTCTTCCTCTGCTCATTTACATGTCATCTGTGAAACCTGAATACTAGCCAAAACTCATCCCAACAATTTTATGCAGCAAACTTACTTCTGAAGACACCATCTCTTTCTGATGCAAAAGGATCATCAGTCTTGTAACAGGAGATTCGTTTCTTATAAAAATGTTCAAAGAGTTTTCACCAGATAAATGTGGGGTTTTTTTTAAATGTAAAGAAGCAAAAAGGTTTCTCTTGCTTTGCTGTGACTCATGTTCTCAGTTTTATTTGGGAGATAAGCACCATAAAACTACCTACTGGAATGCCCACCTAGCCCCTCTTTCCCCTCCTCCTTAGACATCCAGTATCTCCATACAGTGCAAAGGGAGAAATGAGCTGCTAGGGAAGAGTTTCTCAAAAGCATGCTGACTAGAGAGCAGCATATGCTAGATGGGGTCAGCTTCACTTCAGCAGGTAATTTGTCAGAAACTGGAGCCAAGTCTTGTGGTGTGTGTGAGAGAGATGGAGAAGTCGAAACTCAGGTTAGAAAACTCAGATGAGCTGTGGCAGATGTGACCTCAAATCTGTATTCTGTTTCAGAGCAAGATGTTACTATGTCTCAATCAGACCGTGTAACTATGCTAGAAGAGGTGAAGAGATTGGCCAAGATGGTCAAAGAAGGGGGAATTTCTGTTCTGAGAGTGCTCTTTAGGACTGCAGTGTGAGGGCTCTGATCTGTGGGGCTGCATCAGTACTTAGGTGGCTCTATCCATAGGAAACAACCCAGATACTGAACGGAGAAACCTAGGGCAAAATATACACAGCACAATGAGAAGCAGGGCTTGTAAAACCAAGCATAATATTGTGCCAATGCAAATGTGTTGCCGGTGATAGATGACAGGCTGATTTTAATTTGTCTGCATGGAACTGCCCTGTTTTACGTAGACTCAACATCATAGTATAAATTGTTAAGAAATCCAAATCGGCTAGTTGAGATTCGTTGTGTTTAAGTGGTACACTAAAGTGGGTAAAGAGACAGGAGCCTAACTACTTTTGTGATCCTAGATTTAGCTGTTAGCTATTTTGCTTTCTCCCAAAGTAGCCCGCACAATGCAGTAAATAAAATCTGAAATGCTTTTACTATAGCTAAGCTTTGTCATGGTTATGTCATTAACTTCTTCCAAAATATATGGTCTCCTTCAGTTTTCACTTACCTTATTTCTTTGGAAGTTATATGATGAATTCATAAGACAAGATTAGAAGGTTTCTGCCTGCACCACCCCCAGCGCC
>NW_009603260.1:0-31414 GCF_000690535.1 Cariama cristata
AATAATAATAATAATGAAAAAGGAGATAATGAAAAAAAGAGAAAGAAATAAAACTCAAGAAAAACAAGTGATGTGCAATACAATTGCTCACCACTTGCTGACTGATGCCCAGCTCATCCCTGAGCAGCAATCGTCCCCTCCCAGCCAACTCCCCCCAGTTTATATACTGGGCATGATGTTCTATGGTATGGAATATCCCTTTGGCTGGTTCAGGTCAGCTGTCCTGGCTGCGCTACCTCCAGCTTCTTGCGCATTTCCTCGCTGGCAGAGCATGAGAAACTGAAAAGTCCTTGACTAAGGGTAAGCACTACTTAGTAACAACTAAAACCTCAGCATGTTATCAACATTATTCTCAAACTAAATCCAAAACCACAGCACTGTACCAGCTACTAGGAAGAAAATTAACTCTATATCTCAACCAACACCAGAACACTTGCCATACACAGTAAACCTCCCCAGGCTCCTCTGAGAGCTGATTCAGTTTGCCAACCTGGCAGAAAACAAAAGCAGCTAAAAGGGGGTGATTTTCTGCTGGGTGAATGAGCTGAAAGAAAAGGAGGGAGGTTCTGATAAGCAAAGGAGATGGTGCAAGGCAGGTGGTAGGACCATGTGGCCAAAAGCGAGAGAGGGAGGGAGGAGTAGGGAAGAAAGGACTAGCAGGGAGAGAAATCAAGATCTGCCTCTTTGGGAATCAGCAAACCATGAGATAGGCACAGCTACTTCTACAACTGCAGCTCTGGATTGTGATTTTGTTGTATGAAATGTCTGGTGACAACACCAGCTTGAAGCATTCATGCCCCATGTCCACTGACACAAATGCAAAGTTACTACCAATACTACTAGCATTCACAATAAGTAGCTTGTGAATTGAAGGCAGTAGGGCACAAATCCAGTAAAAGCATTGGATTAAAGATAAGTGGCAGCTTGGTACCCTGTGCCTCATCTAGTGGAATAATAACTGAATTGAATCTCATGTTGACAAGCGAAAATAAGTCAAGTTGTAGAAACCACCCTGTTCTTTGGTATTGCCAACCACGGTGGTGCAGTTTTAATGAAAGGTGCACCAGCACAAGGTCTTCTGAGAAGACCCAGTTCAGATGAACAGGTTATTCCATTGAAAATGTTGAGGTATACAGAGTCTTATGTCTTAAACTATCCCATGTCAGGTCTCAAACAGTTCACTTATGTGTTCCCTTCTTGGTAGGAGAGCAGTAGCTACCTGGGAAGAGTATGTCCCACTATTGAGAGGCCAAAGAAATTCTGGAGAGAGCAAACTCTAGCTCTTCTCTAAATGTGAGTGAGATCTGCTGTCTGCTTATATCTATGAGCATCATCAATTCCCTAGTGATTTTTTATGGCAATTTGCCCAATTTACGGCAAGACAGGAACTCCAAACAGTAACAAAAATGCTCAATGCTCTAACTGCTGGTGTAATAATCCTAATGATCTGAATTTGAGTTTACCTTTTAGCATGAGAAAGGTTTATTTTAGTTCCAGGAAAACTGAAGTTATATACAGAAGAAAAATGGCTATTCCAGTGTATTCTGAGTTTTGAAGAGGTTGTTTGTTTGGTTTTTTAACTGATTTTTTTCTCTGTCTTAGGAAAAAATCCATCTAGAACATAATAAGCTATTAGTATACGTGTAAAGGTCAAAATATAAGCTTCCCAGCGATAGCAATGGTTAGGATGCTCATACTCCACGTACAGTAACGATATAAGGATGAAAATACACTGACTGATATGAACACATACAAAAACATGTGGCAAAGACGTGTGGGAAACACATCAGATTTTGTGTGTGCACAGAAACAGCAAGGTGAAAGTAAAAAGGCAATGGCTAGCAGTGACAATGTGCTGTGGGCCATCATGCTTTGTGCAACCCATATTTTGAACTCTACTAATCCAGACAGGGGTCTTGTTTGGAGGTCCCAGCCTCGGCAAGGCTGCTCAAATCAAGGTGTGACATTGCACTCTGGGACTTGTAGTGTCTGAGACTCTTCATATTAATAGGAGAGAAGCTCGGATCATCTATGTTTTATGCTGACTAGGTGTAGCCCTCCTAAAGGGAGTGAGGAAGTCCCATTGAAACACCTCTGGAAAGTTCCCACCATAGGGAAGATGGATGTCTTGGAAAAATTAAATTAATCCTGTAATAGTATATAAATCTGTACAACACAGCCTTCTAAAATGTTCCTAACTCTCGGAAGACTTAATCAATGTTATAGAAATTATCAAATCATTTAAGAGTGTTGGTATGAAAAAAAAGCCCATGCTTCTGTCCCTGTGGAACGTTAACAATATCAAGACAAGCTGCCTATCCAAAATACCAGTGAAATTACGTATCTGCGTATCTTCTGCCAAGGTTGATGAAATTATAGTGGCTACATGTCAGTTTTTTCCTTTTTTAAAGGGAAATCTATGGTCAAGTATGCCTTCAAGTTCTTCAGGTTCATTAACAAGGTCAAAATCAATGTTATTTTACTGTTTGGATTCATTTTTGGCGGAACAATGAAAAGAAACCATAGTAGAAGTAGTCTTAATATAATCATTTTCTTTTCATTGTTCTTTATGGGAAAATAATTTGGCCCGAAATTTAGTGGTCCCATCAGGGAGGTGATATCTTTAAAAAGGTGGTCTGAAGGACAGGTTTTACTGTACTTTAATAGGCTTATAGATTAATATAAATCTTAATATTCATAATCTGTACTATTCCTTTCCTCAATATCTCGTCCATCTATACATCTATTTGTAATGTGTGTTTCAAACACAAGTTAAACTTGATTTTATTGAAAGTACTATAGTGCTATAGGGATAATCATTTCTGAAAAAATCAGGAGGTCAACTGTATAGTTAGTTTTGTCTTGAAAACAGTTTTCTTTAAAAAGATCAAATACTGGTGCCTTGTAGCTGAAAGTTCCCTGAATACTTTGAAAGATCTGATTGCCTGAAATAAAACATATCAATTAAACAATGGATATTATTGCAATGAAATGCACAAGTGTCAGCCCAATTTGTGTTCCTGTGCAAGGATAAAAACCTGGAGCAATTCCATGTAATTCAGTGTCAAAACCACCAGTCTGTTTTCACTGGAGCTATTCTGGATTTGCAAAATTAATCAAATCATTTTAATTTTCAAGCCAGAAATGTAGCATCGTAAGCTTTCCATTACAGCAAATCATGTAAGTAGTGTGTAAACACAGTTTTTGAAGCATGCTTTTGCAGATTACAAGATGCTAGAAGGCATATCAGAAAGATATCTAAGCACTTGAAATATTTGTCCCCAAGGATACCTACAATATTTATTCTAGGTACAGTGCCTTTAAATGGGAGCAGTTGTTGTCATTTGTTGTTGTTGTCATTAGTTTTTATGTAAGCTGTGCATAGGAAAATTTACAAGGGTCTGCTAATGCCTCTTTGTATTAACAGAGAACGGCAATAAGCAAATGCTGCTTGTGTGAAGTGATGAGCATTACTTTATAATACCTAGCCATTATCTACTAACTGAAAAATTAGTTGAACTTTGGTAAATTGCATGCACAGGCCAGTACTTATCTACTTTCTGCTGATTAGAGCATGAAATATTTGCATGATTTGAATTGCTTTTACAGAAATCAGGACAGAGCATGTCAAATATCCACAGTACATGAAAAAGCAATGCCTGCTACATGGAAGATAGTGGACCAAATCCTGTTTGTGTTTAGCGCAAACCATGGTAATGGACAGGATTATTGTGCAGGTACAGCTCAGCTCAGAATGTGCCCCCAAAGCCTGCTTATATTTTTTCCTGTCACCTCTTAGCTGTGCAGCAGCAAGTGATTAATGTATTACTTACTGGCTATTATAGAGCTGTTGGTCTGTTTTGACTTTCTTTTAATACAGGCTGAGTAGGAAACCACTATGCACTTTCTAACATGAATATCAAAATGGATTTTGTAACTAATCGGTAAGATAGCTGAAATTTTGTCTGCCAACTATTAGATGGCCGATCTTGGACTGGATTACCATGGAAAGAAAAAAAAGTGCTGGCGAGATATGTCTGAACGCTGAGAAGCATTAGCAGAACTTTGCAGTCGAGCTGACCATCTGGAATAATGGACAGTATTGGCTGTCTTCCATTACAGGGAATCATTCAAAGTCATAACGGGCAGCGGTCACTAGGGAAAGGGACGGAGAGAAAGCTAGTCATTCTTTTATATTTGCATGGAGTATTAGTGAAGATTTATTAAAACACTTGTCTTATTCCTACAATTGACAGTTGTGGTTATTAATATATTTAGCTACCTTTGATAAAGATACTGCTTGCCATATTTCAAAATGGTTTACAATATTATATGTGCAACTTCTTTATTGTGGGATTTCAAAGCTAGAAAAAAAGGATGTTAATGTCACCAGGTTTTCTGTGGTACATAGACAGAACAGAAGGTTTTGCTAAATTTTAATAATCTAAAGAAAATCTGATGCATCCTTTAGTTGTATAACCCTGTATGTGTAATAGCATCATTTTATGTATAATTACTTGTCTTTTTTGATTAGAAGAGTTTATTAACGCATCCACACTTTGTGTGAGGGCTAAAAAGAATTCAGTTATTTGTTTTTCTATGATTGTAGCTTGCACAGTGAATTACAATACAATTTAGCGGGCAACATCCCCAGACAAAATATGATCAGCAAATCTTACTCTAATCCTATACAGTGATGTTAAAATATCACTGTTTCATTTTGATATTTCAGGAGAAGAATAAACAGCAGTCATGTTTATGACAGAATTGCTTTAATAATTTATTTGACAGCATTTCGTTATGAGTACATTTCCTTTGTTTTCAGGGATAAAAAAATGAACCAGTGATAAATAAGAAGGGGCACTGAAAAAGCTCATAGGTTTATGACCCACTTTTTGGTATTTGTTAAACATTTGCCCAAATCTGAAGTGCATCTTGTCTCCTAAAATGCAGCTAAGGGGACAAAGGATTAAAATGATGTTCTAAATAATGATTTAAAAAAGCCAAAGATTTTAACTCACAAGTACTGGTGACAAATATTACTGAAATGCTACTTGACAAGCATAAGAGCACAATATTCAGGATTAATAAAACATTTTATAATAGTTTTTACCCTGAACAATTCCTTTTCCATGAATAATGAACATCACCACACACACATCCAAACCACACAAGTGCCAGGCCAAGTTCTGCCGTTGTTTAAGTCTCACAGCCCCAGAGGAAATAATGAAGTTGCAAGGTTGTACAGAACTTGGTTCTTTATGTCTCTAACCTCATCTGATAAATTTTAATATTTACCCACATATGTTGAGTAGGAATCTCTAGTCAGTTATTTGGGCCATGCTTAAAAAAAGTCATTTGGACGATGGTTTACAAAAAGCAGAATTTTTCCAGGATTACTGATTTTTGAATGTGGGTAAGTGGGAGAAGACGATCATATCTATGTTTCCTGTTCTAAAACCAAACCCAGCATTTGCTAATAATAGCATCTGAAGCAAACTTCAGCTCTGTGTTGCAGGATGGTAGGCTTCCCAAAGTCCAGCTGATTATTTCTGTATGCATGCTTGTTGTTCCACCCATCCAAGCTGTTGCAAAATCAGACGTATTCAATGGGAAAGGGGCTAGCTCACAGAGCTTTGCGGAAATAATTTGCCATTTGCCAGCAATTTCTGGACCCGTGTGTGTGCAGCAGTGGGAACCTGGAGTTTTTGCTAAGTTTTGCAGCCGTCTGTTCTCAGCCATTGGAGCCTTCCTCATCTCTCTGAGTTCTGGATGTACCGTTAGCTGCTTTGATGATGCTCATTTTAAAAGGTTAACAAACGAGAAGCTAAACCAACCATACAAATAACAGCCAAAAGAACAGTTTCCAAAATGTGTTGCTGTAGTGCCATTTCCAATTTAATATTCAGACAGAGTAAAACTAAAGGCCACCAAACCAGGTGGATGAAATAGTTCTGCGTTTTATGACTCATTCTTAAATGAAATCTCTTAAATATTGCTAATGAAGCCAGTTATCATATACAGACCTGTAATGCGCCCTTTCTAAGCTGGTTCAGTTACATTTCCCTGTCTAGCAATTTACCCCAGGCCCCTATTAAATGAATTATCACGGCTCCTAAATCATCTCTGCGGGGGTTTCCGCTAATCCCATCAAGACACTTACACTCCCTTTCTTCCCTCCTAGTGACATAATGAATTATTATTTCATGGGGAGCTGTTAAAGAGGCCCCTTTGGAAGAGTTTAATGTGCAGCGCGGGGAAGGGGAGGGAGCTGCCTGCCGAGGAAGCTGTGGTAGGTACCGAAGCCCCAGGCTACCCAGCCGCCGGCAGGGAGACAAAGGGCGCCGGGGCGCCCGGGCTCCCCAGACCTCCTCTGGGGCTGGCCCCAATGGTGCCCCTGGCCCCCAGGGATGACAGGCGGGCTCTGGTCCCCCCTCCCCACTGTCCCCTGCCCTCTGCTTACCCTCATCGTAGTGAAAAGAAGAGGGAGAGGGAATATAAATGTTTTCCTTAACTGGAGGAAGCACCCCGCTCACAAACCACTTGCTGAATCCATTAGGCTAATTTATTAAACACAATTTGCCTTGTGTGGCTGAACTGAGTAATGATAAAAAACATAAATAAGGAGAAAGCAGCAGCACTGAGCTGTGGGCTCTGTGGCCCTGTGCCCTGTTACGATGCCCCTGACTTGCAGGGGCCATGCCCATATTACCCTTCCCTTCAGCCTTCCTGGCACCATCAGAGAGGGGTACAAGGTCCAGTTCGGGGAGAGGGCACATGACTGAGTCAAGTTCATTCCCCACTTCTGGATGTACCCGGTTCTAGGGGTGATAATTAATAACAATAAAAGGAGAAGGAGTGCATTAAGCAGTAGCAGAGTATATTGCCAAGGAAAGGACTGCACATAGAAACAAGGATTTCCCTCAGGTAAGATAACTTTCAGGCCTCTCTATTCTCTAATCAGACTTCTGCAGGTGTCCTTCTGATGGACCGCTTGTTTCTTCCCTGTGAAGAGCCATAGCACAGCTTGATAGTGGAAGGTTGGTCACTGAGTTGAAAAAGCACTCTGGGCCTGACTTTCATGCCATGGAAATCCTCACCTTTTCTGTGACATCAGCAGAGCACGGCAGGTACAGATGACCTCAGAGTTGGTCCTGAGACTGGTGGGAGAAGGACTACATTCACAGGGTTGCAAATCAGGCTTACAGATCTAGAAGGGCTACGGGGAGAAGAGCCTTAAAACAAGTCCTGGTATGTAGGTCAGACTTATTTTACCTTCTCTGTTTGTTAACTTTGTGTGCAGGATGCAGCAGCAGAGTCATCACCTGTAGTGCGTTTGCCTGAAGAGCAGGCGCAGAGCACTCCCAGGTGAGACGTCTCAGGTCCCATTTACTTCTGTAGTCTGGTGGACAGTATTACAACATAGTCCTGTGAAAAAAACTTCATAGGACTTCTTGTCATTTTGCAAAATCCTGTTCTGAGTTCTTACAATTGATTTGGTCAAAGATTGTAAACTTTTCAGATTAGGGATGTTTTCACTTTATACACCAAACTACATGAACTGGTGTAACTCTATGAAAGATCTATCTGGTGTACTTTACTCTCCAACAGTGGCCAGATGCACCTGCTTATGGAAAGTGTAAAGGCAAGTATTGTGATCCCTCTTCTTTTTGGCAATCAGCCCTTCAGGAAGTGTGAGCTGTGTTGAAACCATGTATTTATTCACCTTTGGTAGCTCTAACTGTCACAAATGTGTCTAATCCCCTTTTAAATACATACATACTTGAGGCTTCCCCAGCAGCTTGTTTGCAGGTTACGTTCATGCTCCATGAAAAGGTACTATGTTTTAAACCTACCACCTGATCTTCTAGTTGCCTGACCCTGATTGTCATTCTGTATTCACCAGTTCATCACCTCCTGATTTTAACTGTCTCCACCAAATCCTCCCTCAGTTGTCTCTTTTCCAAACTGAAATCTCTGTTTGGAAGCCGTTCCATGCCTATGACCACCATTTTGACCTCATTAGCACTTGAGGTTCTTCAAGACATGCACTTGAAGTGTAATTGTAGACATTAACAGCCAGTATAAAGACAGAGGCAAGCCATTGTCTTCTAATAAGCTCCATATACTTAGCACAAATAGATAAGTCTAATATGATGAAGTAGTTGTGTGGGGGCTGTACATCTACATTTGTGCAACATAGAATTTCTGGTTTTCATTAATAAAATCTCCAAGAAGAAGGAAGAGCCATAGATACTACTCTCGCTCTCTAGGCTAATCTGCGCTCCTCACTGATTTCTCCATTCCCAACTTACTGTAGAGCTGCCTAACCCTGAAAGAAAACATACTCCTCCCTCACAAAGCTTAGAAATTAAGGATGGTTTTGCGCAGTGTGTAGAGGAAATAATTGGAGGTTTCACTAGTTCCAGCTGTGGTAAGAGACATGATAGGGGAAGAACAGTGTTTTCTCTGTAATCTTTTGTTGAATAACTATAAATACTCCTTTGAAATTGTTATGCTCTGTCAAGTAAAACCAGAGGTGCATGAAACATTACATTTTTAATTTATTATCCATTTCTGTTTGCAAGGATTTCCATTTCCTTAGATGATTTGAATCTCCATTCTAGAGAGTAATAACAATGTCAAAATAAAATTCAACTGCAACCAAACAGATTTTGCCAAATTTTAGACTGGTAAAATCACCTTCCAGCCTTGGAAAATTTAACTTAATTTTGATTTAAACTTCGTGCTGTGAGTTTTCTATTCAAAACCACATTTTTGCCTGAAGTTTAATATTTATGACATCCATAAATTTGGTCTGAGTTTTGGACTTGTGACAAAACTCTCAAAGTTTAATCCAATTTCAACTGAAATCTTGAAAGATTTGCATCCGTCAGACCAAATGCGTTCTGCTATATGCCTGATTCCAAAATGGACAACTAACACACTGCAAAGATAGCTGTAGTCTGTGCATGTTTTCAGCAGACACGTTGTCCACATTCCTGGAACAAAGGCCCTACTTTAAAACCTATGAGAGTAGCAAAATGAGCATACTTGCAGATATGCAATTAGAGCATTAAATAATAAATTAAATTATAAACCATTCAAGTTTGCATCTATTTGGTATTTTAAATTAATAAATCTATTAATCATTGACATCTGATTATCTTGATTGACTTTTCTGAAAGGAGTGCATTTTAGGTACTTACATTTTGGAATGGATGACGTTTGTGAACTGCCTCGTCTTAGTGCTGGCATGTCTGTATCAGCAGGAGCAGCTTAGAATAATATCTAAAGAAGCGTTTGTGCCACTAGGAAATGTGAAAGACCAATTAGTTACTAAACATTTAGAAGCTTGCAAATGTGACCAGAAGCATATGCAGAACATGATGAGCTTCCTTTGATAATTTAAACAGCTCATTATTGCTATAATTTTCAAACTAATAGACAAAAAATATGCATCTTATGTTTCATTATCTGCAGTAAATTCTTTGTCTTCAGCCTGGAATAATAGGTATGACTTTATTTTCATCATTCTTATTGTTACTGAATTCAGATATTCCAAATAGAGAAATTGCTCAGTTAACAATGAACATGGTTTTGCTTAGGGCTAGATCAAAAACTTGACTTGCGTCATCTCAGCTGAACTGGGATTCAGATTCTTTTTTGTTTTGGAAGTGAAGATTGTTGTTGCACTCTCTAGATGGGTAGGACTTTTTACAAGGGCCTGTAGTACTAAGACAAGGGGTAATGGCTTTAAACTGGAAGAGGGTAGATTTAGATTCGATATTAGGAAGAAATTCTTCATGGTGAGGGTGTGGGGCACTGGAAGAGGTTGCCTAGAGAAGCTGTGGATGCCCCATCCCTGGAAATGTACAAGGCCAGGTTGGATGGGGCTTTGAGCAACCTGGTCTGGTGGATGGTGTCCCTGCCCATGGCAGGTGGGGTTGGAACTAGATGGGCTTTAAGGTTCCTTCCAACCAAACCATTCTGTGATTCTGTGACTCCAGAAGGCAAAAACTCTGCTAATGGTTTGTCTTTCTGATGCATGTTTTCAGTTCTAATTAAGTGATGATATGATGTAATACGTGACTAGTCAGAAATATTTTGCTTGTTTTCTCTGTGAATTGTCCAGGATCTCTGTTCCTTGCCGACCCTACAGCACAAAGTTTGTAACCATAATTGTATAAGATAAATAGTGCCTGGGTGATTTTGTGTATGAAACTTTACCCTTCTTTCTTGCATATGAAATGTAAAGTATCTGATGCAGATCCAAGTTCTGCCACATACATGAAAGGAGAAGCAGGCCTGGTAACAGCAAAACCTAGGACATTTCAATGTCCCAGTGATTTATTACTAGAGCAAGTGGAAACATAGCAGACCACAATATCATTTATCATTTAATTACAGATCTCACTGAAACACCTAGTGTCTGACCACACAAACAGTGTAGGACCCTCCCTGTGTATTCCCCCCAAAGAAATGTTGCACAATACTACTGTTTGGGAGAATTCAATTGAAAGTTTTCCTAAGAACCTGTTTGATCAGCTTCAAGTTCAACGTTAGACTTCCAGTATGATCAAAATTTCTGTGCTTCCTTTTCACCTTTGCAAAATGATAAATCACTTTCCTTTTGCTATTGTAACTCTACAAGTGGAATTACAGGACAGAGCTCATCAAAATTTCTATTTGCCTTCACAGGGCATCTTGGATAATCAAACAGGAGAAATGTTTGAGATTCTTTTTTGGTTTGTTTGTTTGTTTGTTTGTTTGAGTAAGTTATTTTCTTTCACTGTACACTAAAAATATGTACAGGCATTCATCAGTTCCACTGGAATTGCAAGACACTAGGGGGGAGAAAACAGCCCATAAGCTGTGTACAATACTTATGTTTTATTGTCATAGAATCTCTAATTATCTGTGGATCTCAAAATGTCATGAAAAATATTGATTGATTAAGACACACAAGGCCCCTGAGAGATATGTAAGTAGGATACCCTTTGTTCAGAGATGGAAATGGAAGTGTGGTGACTTATTCAAGGTCACACAGGGAGTCCATGGAAGAGCTGAGAAATCACGATTGTGACTCCTGATAAAACCCTACTCAACCTAAAATCTTCCCCTGGAAAATATTTTTCAAGACTGCTGACACCTGAAGGAATCCACTGCATACACTATGGGGCAGAATATTCTGGGTTGTAGAGGTTAAAGGATTTGTTATCTGGAAGCTGGAAGCTTTTTCAGCTGGAATTAAGTTGCAAAAGGTTGAATCTGAAGATCAAGTGAAGCTACATGTAGTTTGCTTTTGCATAGGGTAATAGTCTGGAATCTTTCTTGGACTTCTCATTGGTATTCAGTTTTATTGTTGTTAATGTTTTTCCAGTTGAACTAACTAGTTATTTGAAAGATGTTGATTGCCATGTTGGACTTTTTTCCTCTAGAGACAAGCTGTGATTTACTATTTATGTATTTTTAAACATGGTTTCCCATTAGCCTTTGCCTCCCAGTCTCCAATCAGAATTACCACTCCTTAGACTAAAAATTAGTTTTGCATTAATTTGTAAATTACGTTCTCTAATACTCCTGGGAAATCTGAATTAGGGCTCTATCCTCAAGCTTTTACTTACTGGGAGCAATTCAGTGGTATTTTTGGCTGAATAAATGGCACAGAATTGGGAATCTAATGCTTATATTTTCCTCAAAATAAAAACCATCTTCTCCCTCTACAGAATCTTTGCAAGGAGTAAGAGTTCAACCTCATTCAGCCTTAGTGCAGAGGGGATTTATCAGGAAATCCTGTCTGCTAAGGGCAGCGATAACATCACACTAATTCTAAACAGACAGTTTTAGAGCAAACCGAAGCCATATTATCTGATGATCCTGATCCAAGCCTTAATCTTTAGCAGGTTTTCCTCATTTTCTTGTGCGTTAAGACAAAGGAGAACAAATCTTGAAGCCGTGCTGGAGTGTCAGAACAAACTCAAGATAATTTTAGAAAAGTTGGTCAGTGGTCAGCCTGCTGCTCTTCAGTCCTGCCCCCTGTCTGAGTCCCAGTGGCATGTTCCTACCACTTCCTGAGGGTAACTGGTAGTGATCATGTCATCACATGGTGAGTTGCATCAACTCAGTGACCAAGCTGACCATTAAGAACATTGAATTTCAGTCAGGCTAGAGAACTGGTTTCACTCTTTGTGCGGTCCCACTCTAGATAGCACTGGCACAAGGTACTCAGTAAGGCAGGACTACCCCTTTTTGATGACAGCATGGCCTGAGATGGGCTTCATCCAACCATGAAGTTTCACCCCACAGCTTGATAACATATTCTGACTACTGGGAACTTAAGCAATACCAATTAAGAAAACATAACAATTTTTAAATAAATTATTTATGAAATACAACCTACAGCCACAGAGTTGAAGATTCTGGTCTTTATGGTCACATTCAATCATTTCTAATCCCTTGCTTTCACAGTCTTCTCTTCCAGCCTGTATGCCTGGGAAAATTCCAGCACCTACTCCTACTCTGCTGGTGTAAGGCAGCAGTCTTTCATCATTAACAGCAAATCTTCTGTTTACTGGTTGGTTTTTTTTCAGAGCAACTGAGTCATTTTTAAATAGACCTGCCCTCAAGCAGTCACATAACCTGTGTGTGTGCAAAGAAGCAAAGTCAACAGCAGTAGATGTAGACATAATAGGAAAAGGAAAGGGATAATTTATTGTTGGAATATGAGTCTCCAATGGACAGTCACTGCAGCTCTAATTTCAAAACATCCAGCCTGATGAAATGCTCATAATGCTGTTTAGACATAAAATTTTACTATTCTGCATGAGGTTCAGGCTCTGGGAAGTCTTTGCTTTGAGGCGAGGTGGAATCTGCCTGTGAAAGAGCATCTCTTCCGGGACACACACAAACTGAAGTTCACTTTGTTGTGAGATAAGTGTTGAATTTGGACCATGGTTTCAAAATTCTGTTAAAAATACTTTTAAAACAGGAAGACAAGAGAGGCACAACGTCAATACAATAAGTATCTCTTTTTAGGGTTAACATTGTCCCTTTAGCTGGGATACAGATACAGCAAAGGTTTCAAAGATGTACCTAAATTTATTTTGGGGTAACTACACATTAAACTACAAGCTCTTGCTTAAATATCATGTGCAGTCAGGCCATAAATCTAAAGACTGAGAAATGGGGCCCTGTATCATATGTTTCCCTCTGATTCACCCATTTTGTGCAAGTCAAAGCCCCTCTGCCTTAGTTTCTCTGTGCAGCATATGAAGTGAACGGTAGCTCCCATTGCCTGCCTTTGCAGGGATTTGATATATCAGTGAGAAGGGTCTATATGTGCAGAGTATTATTTATTCATAGAGGGCTGAGGTTTTATAAATGCAGAAACAGCAACTGTGTTTTGAATACCAGAAAACTTAGAACCTGTCAACTTTATTATAGCTGTCTATAAAATTTATAATGTTCTAAACTTCCTAGAAACCATTGCAAGGTGAAAGAAGTGAAATACATTTAACACCAACATTAGCATCCTTTATTATTCCTGTTTCAAATGTAACCCTCTTTTCTTTACCTTACACAAAACAGCCTTATTTCCAGTTCCATCACTGCTCTGTTAAGTAATTTGCGAAAAGCTAACAAAGTCTGGCTACATCCTCATAGCGACTGTTTAAACCCATTACTTTCTCTTTTAATCAAATCGCTGTTGTGTCAAAATATACAATTCTCGCCATGAATCTCACTGGCTTGTTACAGTTCACCGGTTGACCTTGAAAATGTTTGCTCTCCTAAGCGTCTTCTCTTCGGCCTCCAGCTAAATTGCTCAAGACCAGGCCTGATCATTTTTCTATACACAGAGATTTCTCATTAACATAAACAGAGCAGTAAGCTTAACTGCAACAAACAAAAATCAACAGTAGAAAAAGAAAATTCAAGAGAACCCTTGGGTGCAGAATGTGATCTGTTTTATTTAGGGTCCTGTGTGTAGTAAGAAATTTTTTTTACATTCGTGTCTTGAGTTTTCTATGGGAATAGCCCCTCCACCTCAAAAAAATCATGTACCTTCTTTATGGCTGCTTTACTCCCATTTATTTCTTTCTTAGTTATCTTTCATTTAGAAAATATCTTAAGCCATTGAAGGGCCAAGAAAGCACAGTGTAACACCATACAAAAGCCACTCACTCGTTACGATTAAAGATTTGTACAGATCTTAAATGAGGAGTTAAGTGTCAGGGGCTATTTTCATTGTTTAATACATTAAAGTAAATAAAAATTTATCTAAGATGTGGACACACAATTAGTTTTGAGTTATTTATCTGGAGTTTGTATGGTTTAGAAAAACTCCATCTTCTTGGCTGATCCTGTCCTAATGCATTTAACTTCAGCCATCAGCTATGATTAAACACCTGCTGTTGTGGGGAAACAAAGCACACTAATCCAATATGTATTTCTGACATCTTAAATATCACCCAGTCCCCTGACATCAGGCACAGCTTTTCAGCGGGATGGAATTCCAGAGCATATTTTTCTAATTTATGGATGGACAATAAATCAAAATTAAGCCTTGGGCAATGAAATATACATCAGTGCAGAATGAACTGACTGCAAACTAGGGCACAGAACAGCAGCGGGGAGAGGGGTGCATTAATGGAGTCCTGAGCTGCAAACACTGATGTGAAAATTAAGGAAGTTCCTCTCATATTTTATTATAGAGAACAAAACCCAAAAGATAGCAGAAGCCAAACATAAGTTTTATAATCTCCTGATCACCCTGCTCTGGGGGAACTGTCCTGCTGGTCCTGATGCCACCATTTTATACCATGTCTGCAAAAGGGATGATTTAGTGGCATTGCCTCTATTCAAATCCATTCAGATGCTGAGAGCTTGAAAGTTTAACTGGAATGTTAATTTTGCGGGTTTGCATTCTGCGTTGGGGATGCTGTGAAAAGAGTAGGAGGGAGAGTGGAGGAAACCTAAAGAAAAGCAGGAGGCAGGTTGGGGGGGAGGAGAAGGACGGAGGAGAGAGAGGGGGAGGAAGAGGGGAAAAGGACAAAGACGAGATGGGAAAAAACAAAATTCAGAGGGAAAGTAAGAAAGAGGTATGGACATAATCTGTAGTGAAAACCTGAAGGTGATATATACCCTATATAACTCATCCTGATCAGTACTACCCCTGAGGTACCAGAGGGTCATTTTTTTAGGTGAAATCCTGGCCCCTACTGCAAACAATTGGGAGTTTTCCTTTCATTGAAATGCAACAATGGCTTTATTCCCTAAGCTTGATAAATAGCATAGACTTCCTCTTAGCTAGAGAGTAAGGTGGTGTACTTTCTCTTTAATTTAATATCTCTTGGGGGTAAAAAAAGCCCATATTATTAAGCATCAGGAATGGAAAGTCTGAAAGACTCCAAATTGGTTTTGTGAACCTAAAATATTAGTCTTAGAGATTCACAAAATCTTCATCTTTACTAGGTTCAACCAACCCAAGTCTGAGTTACCTTAAAAGTTGCATATAGATGAACGCTTATTCTGCTGCAATACTTAATTATTCTATGTCAACAGCAAAATGGTTTAATTTCTGTCATGTCAAGATCTCCCAGAGTGCAACCCAGAGCCACCTATACCCTAGGAAGGTTTTACATGTGACCCAGGAGGGAACCTTTCTTCCTCTGACATCTTTTGAACATGTTACACAGTAAATGAATTTCTTCATGTGATCCCCAGCCTCTTGTCCAACCCATTAAGGGGCTCTCAATGAACGTGACACTGAGAACACCTGTTGTGTCATTTCTGAGGATGTGAGGGGTCCCACTAGGTTCAGAGAAACTACTTTTGCTTAAAGCTAACCAGGACCTGTGGTTTGTTGGATATGCTGTCCCTGGTCACACCTGGTGACATGAGAATATACCAAGTGGGGTTTGCCAGACACTTAAATCAGTGCTGGGCTAAAATAAGTGCTAAATACTTGGGGCTCAGGTATGTTTCTGAGGTATGATTATTTCATCTTTGTGAACTACTGGGAGGTCCTTGACCTGAAGGGAGGCTAGCATGCAACACAGTGATGGGTATTATTGTTGCTCCCCTGTGGAAGACTTGGAAGATGAGGAAAGTCTCTTGCTCTCCTGTGTTGCACTATGCCGAAGAAATGTCTAAATGCAGAAATTAACCTGATCATAACCGCTTTGTCTTTAGTTACCCAAAACTACAACTGAAGTAGGAGGTTTAATTAACACATATGTTCAAAGCCCCTGTCTTTATCATGTCTTGAGCTGTAATGAGATTTTTTTCCCAAAAAATAAATGACTGTGCACATTTTTTAATTTAGGATGGAATTTTTTTGCTTTATTCCTTCATTGGCATTTTATATGTATCTATTTACGTGTCCTTCTGAATTTAAGGTTAAGCAGTCTATGAGTTCTGTGAAGTATTTAGGAGTCACTTAAGGAAAAACAAATGCAAGACAAAACAACAAAATGCTGATTATCCTTTAACAGTATTAGACCAATCCCATTTCCTTTCCAGCAGCATCCAGCTAATGCTAAAATATGAGTACTCAAACCCTGTTGTACTCTTATGGTTTAGTTTTGCCTTCTGTGTTGAGGACCAACATGTGATGACTCATCAGTCTTGGAACTGTCATACATCTCGCCTACTTCCCGTAAATGATTCCTTGGAGCTTCCTTCAAGGGAAACAAAACTCATATGTGTCGAATACTTGCATAATACATACTAATAGCAATAATAACAACAGACCAAAGATAACTTTTTGTGCCAACCTGGAGATTTTGTCGTTGCTTTTATGGATGGAGGCGAGGAGACTCAAAGATTGAATCCTTTTCAGAAAAGAGCTAATTCTTATGACTGTCAGCAAATAGCTGTAGAATTTTCTTCTAAGAGTCTGATGTCACCCAAATTAAGGAGAATATCATCAATGAGAATCAAAACTGCTTCCAAATATTGTTTCTGCCTTTCCTCTTCACCTTTTTTTTATTGATTAGACCTAGAGGTGAAAAAAAAAAAGCAGATCTGAAGCTGGATTTCAGCAGCAGACCACAACATTATTGATTTAACAATGGAGAGGGTACACAGTCTGTCTACCTCTTCTTCCACATAAAACACTTATATTAGCTTCAGCAATGCATAATTCTTAGCTCAAGATAGAACATCTATATCTAGCCCTTGGATTCAGCTCTCACCTTCCCCTACCTGTGGAGGATCCAGCCCCACCAAGTCTGCCCAGCTTTCCACATCTCTCTCTTTATCACAAGGTGACAATTCCGACTGCCACAGATGTCAACTCAGAAGGAAAAAAAAAAAAAAGAAATCAGAACTGCTGACTGGAACACTGTTTTTTTCAGGACAGTCACACCTAGAACATGGTAAGACTCCCTTTTTGAACACATCCTGAGTAAGTTTTGCAGGATAAAGGCATGCTATTATACAGCCATTGTGTTGCTTCTGCTGAAGCCCTCAGAGAGAAAACCTATGCCTGTGGAGGTGAAGCAGAACTCGGCAGGTCGTTCCCCAGGTTCTTTGAGTTGCTTTGCTCTGATTTAAAGGCTAATGCCTACAAAATTAGATGTTGAATAACCTTTTGGTGTGTTTTTGAATGGTATGTGGCTGAGCAGGAAAATGGATGGAAAATTGGATTAGGTTGTTCCTGCCTATTTCTCATTCTCCTACTGACCTAGTCTTGGGATAAGTTAACTCCCACTTCTAATTTATGGTTCCCCAGACGTCTTCCCCAGGTGAGATACTGCAAACCCTTCTTAAAGAGAACAACAAGTAACATTTAATTTCCCAGTCTGTGTGAACTTAGTTTCTTCTGACTGAACTGCAAGAACATTCTTAGGGCATTTAAAATTAAGCCCAAAGTTTAAGCAGGTGAATGTTCATAAAGTGTTAAACAAGAACCATGACACAATTTTCATTTTCTTGTTTCTCTTTCAAGAAAGTTGGTCATCTCAGGAAAAAATGGCCAAAGCAGAGTCAGCAAGCTGTTGACTATAATAGGAGCCCTATAGTAGCTAGGCTACAACCTGATCTTAGTGAAACTGATGAAAATCTGCTTAATCTGCATTGATTTTAGTCACAAATTTATTACAGAAAAAAACCCAAGGCGGTAGTCTATTAGAGTTATATTTTAGCAACTGTATTTAAAAGTGTTAGTTCAGTGTATTATACAGAAATATGGACCAGTACTGGATATTGCAAAAGTGCTTTCCTGCACAAATGGTCAACCTGTGCCTTCTCTTTTCATGGCCAGAGAAGAGTAGTCAAAGCAGCAAAAGGTATAACGGAGTGGTTGGACACCAGGAAAGGAATTTGACAAGGCTGTCACATCTGTTCAATATTTATAGTGAAATAATAATGTGTATTGCTGTTGATGGTTGCCATAGTGGTATTAACACTGGCAGAAGGAGATGTTGTAATCTCAAGTATGCTGATGACATCCTTATTGCTGACTCTGTGATTTCTAGCACTAGTAATGCAAGTGGCTGCAGCCAGTGCAGGCTCAGACACTGTGGATGACAGTTGACAGCAGCATTACTGAGTGGAAATGAACAGGTCAAGCAAGTAAAGAAGTTCTGTTCCTTAAATCTGGCAGGAAAATAGAGTTTGCCACATTCTCCCAGCAAGTTAAAAAAGAAGTTTTCAATGGCTTATTAGGTATGTAAAGTAATCTGCTTCATATCATACTGTGCACAAAGAGAACCCTTTAACATCTGCTCATTGGCATGAAATTGGTCACTGTTAAACTGAATGGTGTGAAATCTAGTTTCTTTTTGAAGCTGTTCACCATCTTCCTATCAACTTGAGATGATCTTCAGCAGAGCCTGGGTCTTCTGATGGCACTCTAGATACTGGTGAAGCCAGGCTTTGTTTGAAAGTTTTCTCTCTCTTATGAGTATCAAATCAAAATAAGCAGAGACTCAAGGCCCAGGCTTTAACCAGAAAAGATGAAGACCAACATGCACAAATGCAGCTACTGTCAAACCGAGTTAAGTCCGTACTGATGACAACAATCTCAGCCTGAGGAGAAAGTGACAACTGATTGAAGGGAGGTATGACCTGCTTCCTGAATCTCTGTTTCTTTCAGGATTACTTGTTCTGTATGTCTGGATTTTCTGACAGGCAGATCGTGAGGGAAGAAACTGAGATTCACCATAGCAAATAGCAACTTTCATGCGTATAGAAAAAATTCCAGTCCAGTATGTTGAAAATAAATTTATAGAGGTTTTTGTGGTTGGAAATTACTAATGAACTGTTATATTTCAATACTTATTTCTTCATATTTTTGGATAAAACATGTAGAAATGTGAGTTCATGTCTTTATTCATGTTGCAGAGTGCAGAAGGCATGTTGATCATTCCTAAAAATTGTACAATGTGTTGTACAAATGGACAATGCCAGTTTACAACCATAGTAACTGTATGACACAGAATGTATCTTTGTATATGTACCTATTCATATGCAGAAGGAAAAAAAAAAGAAGAAATGAGAGAATAATTGAGAGAATATTTAGCAGACTTAATTTATTCTGTGTTCTTATAAAGAAGAAGTTTTAAAGTGTCTAAAGCCAGGTTTCCTTTGCAGCTATCTAGCTAATTTAGAGTTTGTTTGGACATTCAAAAAAGTTTATGCTTGTGTTCATGAATGATCTTCTTGGACTTTTTTCACCATGGTGACAAGAATTGTTCATCATTTTCTTTTTTCTTTTTCCCATATTAGAAATCAGGTGATTATTGGTATAAAGTATTGTGCGTATGGTCTCTTAGTGATACAGTTTAAAAAAACATGGTGCAAGAACTAGACTTGGATTCTGTAGACAAGCATCATTTCTTTGCTGTTACACGGTACTGTACATGGTATCTGTTGTTAAGAAGATGCCTGTGTGATTGTCCTGGGATGACTAATTACACTCAGATATTGGTCAATATATCAGCACTGGCTTACTCTGGCACATGTCATGAAACAGCTGCACTGAAGACCCCCTATTCTAAAGTTTTTAGTGCAGGCTGGTTAGTTCATAGTTTAACCTGAAGTCTGCAGTGGCTTGTGGTTTTTGTTAATCTAACTCAAATTAATGAGAGCACTGGTTTATTACTTTTCTCTTTAATTAATTAATACAGTACCTGGCTGCACAGAACTTCTTCCAGTCATACTGTTGGTACTATAACAAACATGAAGGTAGAAGCAGATATACTTCTAGATTACATTTTAGATTATTCTTATTAATATAATGCCATTTTGGTTATGAATTTATACATGATGATTTTTATATTAATTTATATACCATTTATATACAGTTTAGGGTGAGAACTGTGTTCTTTATTTTGAAGGAAAATTATCTAAATGATGTAAAAACAGGGTGGTTTTTTAACTGTAAAGAGACTTATAATTTGCCTAGGTAGACTTGCCTCTCTAACAGTTGAATAATTGCCTTTATCTTCACCAGTCAGGAGTTTGTGTCTAAGGACTCTAACTCTGGTGTACCTGGAATTGCACCTGTGGTCTGCACAACTTACTTCGCAGTTTGTATATCAGCTCCTGACATCCTGTGAATTACAGCCTGCCATATCAAGGCAAATTAAAACCTGTGCCTGTTTCCGTTGGAATATCAGACTGTAAACTACGGAGATTCAGTAGATTCTAAGTGAGCAGCTGAATGTTTTTTTGCAGCATGGCACAAACCTCCAAGAGAAGAAACACTTGACAGTTGGAAACTCGGCAACCATCCCAAGGTCAATCATGAAGAGAAACTCTAGGAACTGATGTTTGTGTAAATGATGACAATGAAAAAATGAAAGAAAACAATAAACACTTTCTGCTCAGGTAAATTTAAACCACATTTCTAAGTTTATTACCTATTTAGTTTTAAACTTCTTAAATTTATTTCTTCCCTTCTTGATTTATATTTTATTGACCTATGTTGGCACAACTGCTGGGAGGGCAGACTGTGACATTAGAGGTGGGGACAAGCAGCCAGTGGCGGGAGGAGGTGCCACTTCTTATTCTGCCTTCATTGCTAAAGCAAGACAGCTGTGGAAAAGCAGAAATCAACAGGCTCTTCAGAGTATGAACAGATTACACTTCCACATGTGTAGACACAGCCACATGCAATCATCTGAACCGGTATTAGGATGGGACAGTACCTGCCCAAAATCCATGGCAGCCACACGAGTTCTGAACAGACCAAAAGGCTTCTTCCTGGCTCAGACACAACCCTCCTGGTTATACTGCTGAGTATAACGTTTACTTTTGCAATGTGAAATGAGATGTAGTGATGTTTGTGAGCTCAGCCTCAATGCTAGACATCCTTCTGCAAACTCCACTGGAAATTTCTTTCTCCTGGAACTGTTACCTTCAAATAAAAAAACACATTATGTGGAAGACAGTGGTGGTGTAGCCACTGTCTCATGACTGTAGAAGAGATCAGGATAACCAAAGAGTTTGAAATCCATTTCTTTGATTGAGCTCTACCAGGGTCATTCAGCCAGGACCCATACTGCATGCAAAATCATAGAGAAATAAAAAAGTCCCTGCAACACGGACGAAAAGCAGGGAAAAAAAAATGAGATTTTCCTGTGTTATAGGAGCAAGTTTACAGATAGATGTACAGGTACAAAAGGGATGACCATGAATTTAGCTAGGTACGTGACTTTCATTATTATTTATTTCGCTTCAGAATAGAACTCTTCACTAAGAAATATTATTTATTGTACCAAATTCTTACATATTTTCTTTTTCTAGAGAACTTTGGGAATTATCTTTTTAAATTCTCCTGAAATAACCAAAGTAGGCTCCATGTTTTCTATCATTTTACTCTGTTTCTGATTTAGATTTATCTGCAATTTAGATTTATAGGCAGATTTGTGGAGTAAAAACTCTTCAAACACCTGGTAAAATAAAGGAGATCAGATCTAATACTACATGAAACACTACAAGTACTTAGTCCTACTATTAATAAGTTAAGTTAGAAATGTATCTCTCATTTAACAGGGAGCAGATTTAGGTTTAGTGTCCTAGTTCTGTGGAAATATTTGTATGATACAGTGAAATCAGAAAAAAAGTGTATTTTGAACATCAAGGGAAGTAATTTTACATACAAGGAGTAATGAATTTATAAAATTAAATGGACCTGAACTAAGAAGCAAGAGATGGGTTGCTTTCGAGGTTTGGTCTTGCGAATGTCCTTTTTAGGTAAGAAAATAAAGAATACTGCAAGATTTGTAGTAATTTGTTAAATTTAGTGATGTATTGAAGATTTATTATATTTTCAGTGAAGTAAGACAAAATGATCCTCTGCTGTATGGGCTGGAATAGAGAAAATGATAAGGAAATAATTGATTCTTCATAAGTAGACAAATGAGTGTGTTCATATTTTGTGTGTTCATTACTTACGACATTTACACATTTATGAATAAGTATGGCAGATCCGTTCACACGCATTGATTAGCTGCATGTTCACTTGGTAACTCTTTCTGTCATACTTACCTGTATTGTACTTTTGTCTGTTGCATAAATAACCGCATAAACATTAATACTCTCCCCTCTGTGGAACGAGTTTAGGGTCTGTGACAGAGACCAGGCAGATAGCACTGTAAGCGGGTATCTTTTGCATGTGCACAGAAGAAAGATGGCATTGAGAGCGGTATCCACCCTACTGCTTCACTCTTGTTCTCTCTGAGACTGCCAAGATCCCTTGTGCTGTATTCTGTTAATTGTTCCAAAGACAATGGGAGCTACCTATGCAAAATCAAAGGGTCAATCAAATTTTGTTTCACCTCCTGGACTGCAAATGTGCACAACGCCCAACAGACTGAAGATGAGCTGTTGCCTGTTCCCGTGTGTCTTTACTTACATGGGTAAACCTTTCTTATGTGAGGATTTCCTGATGTTCTAAGACTGTTTACCGAGTTATTGGATTTTCACATGGCTCAGTTATAAGTCTCTAACATGAGTTTATGTTTTTTGACTTCACAACCCTACCAGCTCTTGTGATGTAAGAAGTGCTGGAAAGTTGATGGATGTCAGTATTTACCAGGGGTGCTCCATGAGGGAAGACAGGCCAGAGCTGAGGGTGACCCCAGCACAGGCAGCATCCTTGTCAACAGGCACTGTCCCACCATCCTCAAGTGGGGCCGAGCTGTTTGGCAGTCCTAGACAAGATGAGGCAGCATGTCAGCTAACGGGTCCTGCCAGGAGCAGCTGGAGACAGGCCCAGACAACAGGAACCTGAGCGCTGCCTAGGGGACAGGATCACAGGGCAGGTCTGAGGTCCATGCAAGAAGAGGAGCCAGTAAGGACAGCGGGAGACAGTGCTGGACACAGAAGTAACTATGGCTTAGCTCAAGCAGGATCCAAGCACCCAGGTCTGAGCTTTAGTGAAGCTCCCTGGCCCCATGGGCATAGGGTGCATGGGTTGAGGTCCCAGAAGAAGTTGGTAAAGATAAGTAAAGCCCACAGGGACACTTCAAGGCCCTGATGAAATTGTCATCTAGGCATGTGCAGTAAAAAAAATGTTTTTGCAGACACTACTGAAAAAGTACACCTTGCTGCAGATGGGGTTTTGGGTTTTTTGATAGAAACAGAAAGTTTGAGCTGTGAAGGATTATTTATGGATATACCATCTAGATATCTGTACTTTGATAAGCTGTCAGTATTACTGTAAATAGTGAAGTTTTGCTATGGATCAAGTCTGTGAATAACAGCAGAAACATTCGCATGCATACTCATGACACCCAAATAGATAGCATTTCTTTCCCTGTATCTGTTCTTACTGCACTCTGAACCAAGCTAATAGCAAACAACCCAGGGCCTTGAGCATTACAAGACCAAGCCTTAAGGGGACTGCTGCACTTTGCACATTACATTGAAAGACATTTATATTGGAAGGATCTGTAGAATTATATTTTTGTATTAGACACTTGATTTAGTGCTGCTATCATTTTTTGTGAAGAGAACAATTTTATTCTTTCGCAATCAAAGTCATCAGTTTAAGTTCATCTAAAAAAACAGACATTAGCATATTCATTACCAGGGTGATTTAACTATATCTTAGAGTACTGTAGTAAATTAGGTTCATATCTCAAGGATTTTACTTGCCTACTTAGCAACATTTGTAATTGTGAAACGGCGCTTTCCCCAGCAGTGGCTATAGTTGGCCCAAGAAAATTTTCATCTAAACCTTTCTTTAAAAATAGCATTATTAATTTTTATGGTGTTATGGTACCTTTCAGCAGAAGCCCTGAAAATAATCGGTACCCTTCTGTTCTGCATAAATGAAGAACATTAAACAGTCTCCAAACCACACAATGTGAAATATAGCAAAGGCAGACAGTAATTACACTGCATAATATAGTGGTTTTGTAAGATGTAGTGTTTTGGAATATTCCTACCGTAAGGTAAGGTCCTTTCTCCTGCAGGGAGCTCCTGACTTGCTGCAATGTGTTTTATGGTTGTCCTCTTTGTACTCCACCACCCCTTCTTCCCCAAAGAATACACTGTCTCTTACAGAGAACTGGACAGGGCCAGTGACTTGAAGGTCCATCTCCAGCAAGCAGTTTGGCTGAATTCTTAAAGTATCTAATTCATTTTAATGGAAGCTGTGTGTTTCAATCCCCTGGACTACTCTGATAATCTTAGCTGTACAAGTGGTGCTGATGATACAATTTTCTGCTGAATCAGAACGTAATGGAAATCCATGTGTGTTGTTAGGGGAAGTCCTGTCTGCTGAAGAGCATAAAGCCAAGTCTTGCTAGCTTGCATTCATCACTTCTGCAGGCAGAAAGAGAGGGAAGCATTATTTGTTGAGAAGATTGGGTTAAAGTGTATGGGTGTCAGCTCCAGGGTCTTAAAAACTGTAATGTGTACATTTACTTCTTGTCTACAGCTTCATCTGGGCAATGGTAGTCACTTCTAGCTGTGAACGGCTAAGAGGTGTCACAGAGGGTTGTCTTTCCGAAGGAAACAAATGCTAAGCCATAATGCAGCTGTTGCACAACAGCCGGAAACAAGGTGATCCCCAGAAAGCGTTTTGTTTTCCTTCTGGGACAAAGGTGTTATTATAAGTGTAAGATGTTATTATTGAAATTACATCCGTTTTATGTCAATGTCACTATATTACTGGAAATCAATATCCACATACTTCAGTAAGTTCAGTCTGTGTGTGACAATTTATTAAGGATAAATAAAGAACTGTCCCTTCAGACCATGAGAAGTACAACCTTTAACCTAGCAGAGAATACTGCAGATTTGATCTTTTTCTTCTCCCTACAATGCGCAAGGAACTGTGAGATTAAAAAAGGTTGGCCCCTGTTAAGAACTAAGACATGCTGGAGAGGATATCTTTTCAAAGTACTTTCTCTGAGGGAAAAAAAAGCTGTTTAAATATTACATTGATAACATTTTAAATGATATTTCATCATTCCTATCCCAGAGAATGATAGCGATACTATAGCAAGTGACAGAAATAACCTTTTAATAAAAGTGAATTTTTATAGTAGGACTGGATGGCTCAGGATATTAGTAATGGAACATAGAACCTCTCCCTTCTAGCTCATCCGTTCATGTCCGTCCCTGCCTGGTAAAGACCCAAAATTATTATCATCAGATGGCTGCTTGGGGGCCCAGAGGAAACGAGTTGGTGGTCTTGGTCCAGTCACTGGCACTAATTGCCATCCTTGCTGACAGTCTTGTTAAACAGGCGTGGAAGCAACCCTGCCTTAATGAACTATTATACAGGTTTTCTATTATACCCCTACATTCAAGCACCCGAATGCTTTGCAGATATTAGTCGTATTGTCCTCACAACAACGCAAGTCAGCAGGGACATATTTACCCCTATCTGCAGACGGAGGAGCAGAGGTACAGAGCAGCTGTACTTAGTCATGCGGGAAGTTGGAGACTAGGTCCTGCTCTCCCGATTCAACCCTAACTGCAATGCCATCTCCCCGGCTCATCTGAGCAATAGCAAGGGTTCCACCAAATGAGAGCTGCTGCATAATGGAGAATGGGCACTGCATCCTACTGTATGCCTGTATAATGTTTGCTCAATAAATAATTTCAAGCGTTTGTACCAGCGCATGGGGAAGGTGCTGCTGCAGAGTAAACTTGCAGGGACCTGGTGTTATTACAGGAGACGTATTTTGAATAATGTGGAGAACAAACTTGCCCACTTCTAAGAACAATAGACCCATAGCCTGTATTTTTGTGAATCAGATGGTTTGTGACTGATGAGGCTTTTTTCCCAGTTTGGCATAATAAGCAATTTGCTTCCTCACTGGTACTGTTATTGTCACAGCTTTTGCACTAGTGTTTGATAGCATTGATTAGTTTGTGCTATGCTAATTTTTAGCACAAGGAGGGAATTGATTTACTTCAAGCTTAGTATATTTTAGCACTGAAGTGGAAATAATTCCATTGAAAATATGGAAAATGAGCAGTCACCTTAACAATTGAATAAATGACTTGACATTTGTGGGGCTAAAGTATTCGATAGATAAGAAGATTTTCATATTAAAAATAAATCATTGGCCTACCTATTATTTAGCTAGGCTTGGAATCATGAATAAAGGGTCTCCCACAGAAAGAAAGAGAAGAATATTGATTGTGCCTCCATATTAAAAAAAATTAAATGGGTGGCATTTCCTAGTTCCTTATGGGAAAAAGTCAGTGCATTTAGGTTATGGTCAGAATAACTCAATAATTTCTAAAGCAGTTCTTCTATCAAGAGGTCATAGATGATGTGGTTTCCCATGTCTTCTGCAGATACTGGGTACAAATTCTCTAATAGGGATTCCTTGTTATGAATTATTCAGAACTCCATATTCAACTATGTTAAAATGAAGCAAAGCATATTCTGCATCAAAGAACTTGCACGAGGCAGGAGGGAAATAACAGAAGAGTGGAATCTGTCTGGGGAAAGAAAAAGGTTACAGCAATAAAACTCTGCTAGAAAAGGCTGCTGTTATGTCTAGTGGAACAGCACATATTGTGAAATAAATATTACATTACCATTCTTATAAAATTGAGCACACAAAATATTCTAAAAACATCTGAAGCTTGCCTGTCCAGTATGAATTTGTTTCACTTTTTACGATTGCTTTGCTACTTAATACTTTTGTCCGCAGGGACCTACCTCATACAGGGCAATGTGAAGAAGTGAGGCTGTTGTCTGGCTCAAATTTATCTATTCACAGCACCACAGAAGAAAATGAACGAGGGATGGGGATCATCACTCTAGTCTCTGCTCTGTCCACTGCCTTAGGTCATACAATCTGAAACAGAGATCATGTCTCCTCTTACACAACAGAGGGTATTATAGACATGATCCTCACTTTCTGGATATGCTGAATAAGCCCTCTGATTTGAAGGAACAGTTAGCATTTATAATTGAACCCGAGGTCAACAGGAACTTTCTTATGAACAGACAGAGTGCTTTTGATGTATTTTTTACTCTGAACGATTAGGTCCCAAGCTTTTCAAATTGAGTACCCAAAATTACTTCATGTCTTGCATTCAACATCTGTGGTGTGTGCCCTACCTATAACATGCAAATCGGCACACTTCCTCACCTCACAAGGGTTTTGTGAAGATAAATTCATCTGTGTTTGTAAATCCCAAAGAAAATGCTGTAGGAGTATTGTATAAGAAGCTCAGAAGGAAATTACTAATAGTGTATTCAGTATTGGGTTTGAATAGTTTATAGTAAATAATGCAAGAGTCAGAGACTGAATGATGAGAATAAAAGAAATAATGAACTGTGCATTCAGCACATTGAAGGAGACCTGGTTCCTGTAGAAATAAGTATGTTATCTTATAATTGATATCTACCATAATATATCCCTATGAAGGAGACAGATTGAATTTACAGAGAAACCTTTGTGGTAGCCTTTTCAGTCATGATCGTACGGCCTGAACATGCTTTTGACATAAGGAGTTTTGGATTGGGGAGTTTTAAGATAGACTTTTCTAATTTTTTGTACTTCATAATAATGACAACTACAAGAATGTTGAACAACTGCTTATAGATGTCCAGCAGTTTGCTGTCACGTTAAAATTAGATATGCTGCAGCTTTGACTTCCTTTTAAAGTCTTTTTTTGATGTAACAACAGTAGTTAAAACCAAAGATGTCTGCTGTATTTCCCCTTTTGTTGCAGCATGTTCCAAGCCTGGGCTGTCCCAGCACTGCAGCACCTAAGGTCCCTGTGCGGCACCCCTTCCTAAAACCTTGTCACTGGTGGGGCAAAAATGCAGCTGTCCCAGATATAGATCCCCAAAGCCAGTAAGATAGCTGTGATCTTGTCTGTGGGCTCAGGGTCCTGTGAAAGTTTACCCATTGTAGTCATAAGGCTCATTGACCTGTCTGAGTGCAATTATCGGAAGTAGGTTCCTGTTGATGTGGCAGTAGTCAAAAGCCAAATCAGGGGAGAGGTCTGTACTTCTCAGAGGTATGAAGTCAGCTGCATGGAGAGCGTTGAGGCCCTGTTCTAGCCAGTTTACAGTTTGTAGTCTTGGTGAAGAGGAGGAGAAAATGGCACTGCTTGCACCGGTCAATGAATGACCTCCGTTCAATTAGATAGTCGAATTTCCTGTGCTCCTGTTGTAGTCTGTGTTGAAAGAAGAGCAGGAGCCTATGTTGATTGATACAAACATGACCCTAAAGTGTGATTTAAATAATGATCTGGTGGGGTTTTCTTTAAATGGTCTTGTTTTAGCACAGCACCGAAAACTAGATCATGGTGCCTCTTCAGTTTCAGATATGGACATTCTTTACCTGAAGGTTAATCCTTGAACGTCATTGCAGCTGCTTGATAGTGCCATCGGAAAGGAAAAAAATTCTCATATGGCCAGTCTAACACCGGATTGTCTGAAGTTGCAGGCTGTTTCCAGAACAGATGAAACACATATTACAAGTTTCTGCACAAAAATTTCTGGAGTGGAAACAAATGATAAGCCAATTGTGGGGTTTGTCTAATATTCTCTGCTGATGGGTTTTGCTTGTTTCCTCTGTTGCCTGTTTCACCACCTCTTCCACTCTTCTCCTCAAGGTCCATTTGCTGATATAAGAGATAGAGCAAATTCTCCATAAGAAATGCAGGAATAATTTCATTTGACATATAAAATGGACTGATTTTCAGAAAGTGCTGAATATCTACCCTTTCAAATTTGGGCTCCTTCCAAATGTTAAGTAGCCAGAATTACTAGTCGCTTTGAAAAATTACGCTTAAAATACTAGTATCATTAGGGCTATGGCAGATGAGTAATCCAACTGCGATTTTTTAGACATTGGATATAAACTAATACAAATTGAGTAAAGTGTCTTCAAAACGTAGATAAATCATTTTGCAATATACTTTGTGTCTGCTCTCAGATGTGTGAGAGCATGTTGTTGTTTATCCTGTCATGTTTGGCAATGTTCATATTAAAGGATGTCCAGTTGCTTCTTTTGCATGATAAATCCATAAAAATATAGGAAGATATGAGTCAATGTAATCTTGCCTTAGGAATATGAACAGTAACATCATTACATATAGGAAAAAGAGGTTGAAAATAAGATGTAGTACCTAGTGGTACCTAGCGTAAAGGAGGAGATAAAGATCATGTAGCACAAGGAGTCCCTAACAGGGCCGAATCTTGTCAATGAAGTGATACAACTCTAAACATCAGTCTAGTAAGGCATATAAGGAGAAAGATAAAGTGTAAAAATACTTTTAAGTTCATTGCTATGTTTTCGAGACTGCCACTTGGAAGAGAAGGTGCAAAATAAATTTTGGATCAAAGGAACTGGGTACTAAAATTGAACTGGGTACCAGTTCATGCCTCCAGCATGGCACAGAGAGTACTGGAATACTGTGCTCAGTTCCGAACACTTGTCAAAAGGATACATAGTAAAGGGCAAAGTACAGCATAGGACAACAAAAATCAGACACATTTCTTAATTATTTGAAAGAGGATTTCTGGAAAAAAAGGAATATCTTAATGTAAATACATTTATTGGTGGATTAATTATTTTAGAACTATTTGAGTTAGATTTGAGTTGCAGAAGAAGCAATATCAATCCAAAATGAGAGTCTTTCAAGGACCTGGTGTTACACGGAGAGTAAATGATATGCATTGAATACTACAGCTGTAACTTGAACAACTGCAGAGTGCTGTAGAAGAGCTGTAGGACTGTAGAACAACTGTAACAATACCCAGAGAGGTAATAGAAAGTTCCTGCCTTGACTTTTGACTTTTCTATATTCGCCCATTTGTTATATTTTTTTATGATCTCTTTACTTTTTCAGAAATCGTATGTTGAATAAAGTGATTTGACTTAGACAGAGTACAGTCAGTTTCAAGTGAGGAGAAAGGGGCTGCATGGAACCACCGCTAATCCAGAGAAGAGAATAGTTTGATAGCTGGTGATTATTCACCTCTTGCTCTCTGAGTAGTCCAATCATTAAAAAAAAAAGTTTTCACATTTTAGTTTCACTGGTTACAGACCTAATGCCCCTCTCTTGGGTCACATAATGAGAATTAGAGGCATATTTCTTACTGCAGTGTTGAGAGACCATTTTCTGGCAGCTAATTAATGCTCCATCCTTACCTAGACTCAAAGGAATTTCAGTCTTCTTATTACTTATAGAATTTTTTTTAATGAGGGAAGCTTTTTCAGGGGGAAATTATATCCTTGATATTTTAGATATTATTGGTTTTTCTAGCAGCATTTCAGATTTCTTAAGAATCCAAAGAAGCTTATTTTTGATGTAAAAAATTTTAAATTACATTTCTGAATCTCTGTGATTCTTCTAATTCTTTAAATCAAAGTACAGCAGTATTTCTGTGTGTTTTATTTGAAATCACTTCTGTTTCAGCAGTAGCAGGCCAATTGGTGTGAAAAAAAAAGAGGAAAAAAGGAAAAATCTGCATAGCAATGGAAAGAGTCTGAATTACTTGAGTTTAAGAACAGACTAGAGCTGGATAAGACCGTGTTCCAGCCTTTTATATAAAACCCAAGTGACATCAGCAGGACCTGGGAGGAAAGTAGTCTCTAACTTCAGTTGAGTTGCTTTTATTTAAATCATACAGATCTGTTTTCACCTCAGAGTAAAACTTGTTGCTAATTCTTTGTGTTTGCCTTTTGAGGGTGGGAAAAAAAAAAGCGTGCCATGCCAAGGCATAGTAACAGACTACAGAGGCAGCACAAAGCAGAGCTTCCTTCCACGTGCTTTATGCCTCTTTTGGTCTGCTTGTTTAGGAGAACAAAGCAAAAAATGGCGGACTGGAGAAATCTATGGCATTGGAGTGAAAAACACCAGTCAGAAGACCTTGAATGGCTTGCAGTGGAGTAGCAGTAATTCTTAAGTCCCAAAATTTGAGAAAGGCAGCCTCTCCTGGCCTGGAGAAAGTCCTGAATTCAGC
>NW_009603260.1:31445-48210 GCF_000690535.1 Cariama cristata
CAGCAGGATCTGTGAATGCCTGCTTTTTTGGAAAGAAGGTGGTCTCAATCCAGGCATGAGCACCACCTTTCCTCTTGGCAAGGTGCTGTCAGAGTTCCTCACAGAATTTGTGTCAGTGTGCTTAACTTCTCATTTGGGAAAGAAAAGTCCAGTTTGGCACAGCACCCTTCATTGTTGCCATTTTCTGAACTAGGGAATTCAGTCCTGTGATGTCTTTTTATGAAGATGAGGCTATAACCATCAGCTTCTTCAGATGTGACTGCCCAGAGGAGCAGTCATTCTTCAAGGCATTTTGAGAACACTACTGTCATTTCAGGTGACTGATATCACCTGAGCAAGGGGCTTGGACCAGACAACCTCCAGAGGTCCCTTCCAACCTCAACCATTGGGCTGTGTGATTCTGTGGTTATGAAAATGGTAATAATTGTGGCAGCACACCTTCAATGAGGGATGCAGATGTGTGAATCAAGGGCCCTGAGCACTTGTCTAGGTCTCTACAACAGCATATTTTATATCTTTGGAAAAGTCATTTTGTACCTTGGTGGTATCAACAATCGTGGATCTTTTTACAGGGTCTGCCCCACCACTCTCTTGTGTGGATTAATTAGCTAATATTTCTTCAGTGATTTGCATATGTAAATGCTATATAAATGCTAAATAGTTATTAACTCTGCGACTTGCTGCCAGTGCTCACATCACCATGGAAAGCACCACTTTCTTTCCCAGCGTATAAAGGCTAATAGGCTTTGCCCAAGGATAGACCTTGCCATCACTGCAAGGCAGCAAATGATAGTCTTCAGTGTTGTTTTCAAGGGGTGTGCACCAAGTTATTCATAAAGATGCAAATCCTGTCTAACACCAGCATTTTATCTAAAATTTACTGCAAACTTTTTTAGCCTCATTTCTACTTTCCAAATAGGAAGGTTTTTCTTCCCATATTCTTATTTTCCAGCCCATCAGTATAACAGAATATATAAAATGACACACCATGTTTTGTGCTATTCTTTTTTTTTCTAACAACAATTGTGGAATTCACCTTGTGGTATGTGTCAACATGCCATCCATGCGATGCCTGAACTGTCTTCTCAGCTACAGGTTATCATCTGAAGTGGTGCACACAGCTTCAACTTACCTGTTTTTCCCTATCAGTCACTGTGAAAACAAGCAGCTTAGAAGCAGTAGATCTTTAAAACTTGCACCATTTAGAGGGGAAAGACCTGGGTGAAAACAAATGGTTTGTGTTTTCAGCCAGAAATAAATAAGGCATGGACTATGGCTCTCTCATCTATAAGTGAGTTTTATTAAAGAGTTAGAGCAAGCTCTAGTTTACAAGATATTCAGAACCATATGTATGCATTAATTAAAGGAATGTGGGGGAGGAGGAGGGGATCTGAGAAAATAACAAAGCAGCAGTGTATGCGTGCAATGATTTTTCATTCTGTTTCGCTTCAGCTCTGCCCCTGCAACAGAGGATCTAATCAATCTGCCGGCTATTAAGTTTGTTAATTGATAATGCATACTAATTAGGCTGTGCGCAGTTACTTAAGAGACTTTGCTAAGGTGATTGTAGGCACAAGTCCAAATGGAGTTTAAAGTATTCTGTGTGAGGTTAAAACCCATCAACCAGAATAGATGGATTTTATATTATAACAGAAGGCACAACATACCCGTAAGTATTCAATGTATTGCACGGTTATCCATTGTTACATATTCTAAGTCTACCAAACAATTAAAAATATAAAAACAGCCTCTAAAAATGTAACTAAATAAGTTATGTGTATGAATATGTGGAGATAGTAGAGGTGGAGGGAAACTGCAATTTAGTCTTAAAATAAATGTTCATACTAATTTTCACACTTACATCTAGGAACAATAGTATGTAGCTCTGCTTCAAGGGAAGAGCAAGCAGAGCTTGAGAACACAGCCTAATCTAGCTTTATGAACACTTTGATAATAAGCCACATGAAAATGGCATGCCTTTCTGCCCCCATCCAATAGGGCAATAAACCAGTAGTAGCAGAGTAGCATCAAAAGCATGTCAACTAGCTATTTGTAATATACAGATAAAGTCAGAGCTATTATTTATATGGTTACTATGTTATTATAAACCTAAGAGTTTCCTTTCCATTTCTAGTGGTTCTATCTGTGGTACAGTTTGAGGTGCTCATGACCTTAAGGAAGTAATTTCTTACATGTTAATATTCTTGGTCTTTTTTCCCCACTTCTTCTTCTTTTCTATGCATCATATAAAACGAAAGTTCTTTGCAATATAAAATTGGAGTTGGCAGGCACTAGTGATGGAGGTAGTGGGCATTTAATTAGTGAATGAATTGTATTCTCATGGTGTGACCATTGGACCTAAAATCCAAGCTATAGTGCTTTATTTTAACTATATGAAAATGACTGGGTGCCACAATTTAGTATGGAGAAAACTATTTTTAAGCACTGAGTAGTTAGAAACGAAAAGAAAAAAACAGCTAGAGAGCGCTGATTTCATGTCTCACAGCCTTACTGAAGAAAATTCCTGGCAACGAGTTATGTCATATTGAAGGAAGAACTATTTCAGTGAAGATATTTTATTATCTGGATGTAGTCAACAGATACATTTGGAGTAATAGCATGTAAGTAATAATAAAAAGGTTTTGGTACCCACAAAGTTGCACAACAGTAAGGGTGTATAGTGTATGTTACAATTAACTCTTTTATGTGTATAGGTTATGTATATATTTTGTTAAGGATTATAAGAAAATTTCTTTTTTTTTCTTTTATACCAGCTAGTGGCTTGATTTTGTATGTAGTATAAATCTAGAAAGACCAAAGGACACTCATCTAGTGGCTGAGCAGTGACGCAGAGGGGCCATGCACAAAGTAATGAGAAGATGGTGTTCACCAGGTTGCCAGAGAAACCTGACAAGCCTGGTTCTAAGAAAAAAAATACTTGCCAATAGGATTTATGACATTAGTGTTCACACTACAAGATATAAGCACAATTTGTAACAAACTTTTTTAAAGTTTTCTTCCTCTGAGGGTTCTGTAGGAGCTTTAATACCTCCTATCTCTTAAAGTGCTTTGCTGAACAGTCTGTAATGAATGAGTAAATAAGAGGAGATGAGCTTAAAAAGCAATCAGAGTAGCACGGAATTGTTGGCATGAAAGAGTGATTCTCACTAGACTTTTCTGCACCTCAAGAAGGATGCAAGGAAAATGATTATTTTACAAGAGAGTTTCATAGCAGAACTGTGGAAATTCTTACAAATCTGGCAGTATAGTCAATAGGATCTGGATTTGTCCCTCCCAACACAGACACTTTTCTGAGGCACTTCCATTGGGTGTTTTGTCACTGTAGGGCCTTCTTCTCTTTGGTAGGGGGAGATGGGCACATCCAGAAAGCAGTTCTGACCACCCAAGATTAGAATCGCTCTCTGGAGGCTCCTGTTCTTCTATAGCATGTTCCTAGGGAGGAAGAAGTTCCTAATGCACTGAAACTTATCTGAAGTGAGTGTCTAGAGGAAGGTTGGATGGATCCAGATTGACCACTTTTGCCTGTTTCCAAAAAGCAAGGTATTTCAGGGGCAATAGCTTCATCTATCCATCTACCTATCTATAGTATAAATATAAAAGAAGTTACACCATTGGTCATTGCTTGTATGGTGACATCTCATGTCAGCAACAAATTTATATTCTGAAGAAACCTGTCTTACACCAGCAATAGGTTGATAACTGGTAATTATGAAAGAAGCTAGATGAATAACTTTATTGATTAGCTCTGAAGGGGAGCTTAGAGCGAGGTACAGCACAGGCTCTTATATTTTGATGTGTGGCTGGAACACTCAGGAGAGTTCCCTTAGCCATTGAACAGTCTACTTTAAGGCTGTGCTTTGAACGAAATAAAAGGACAGAGCAGGTTAAATTATACTATGCCTGTTCAAGAGACCTGCCTGTTCCAGGAATATTGCACCTGCATTATTGAAGAGGGTTCTGCTGTGACGTCTCTCTTTAGTGCACATCAGTGAGATTTTAGCCCATAATGTCAACTAAAACGAAGTGAATAGTAGGAAAAATGTTCCGCGAATATTTGCTCAAAGTGGAAAGTGGATTTCAATTAGAGCATGTTTGCAATGCTTTCACGTTTGCTTTCCAGGAACACTTGAGTGCTCAAGCTTTATTAGTATGAATAACTCATGAAAAAGTGAATGCAAGCTCAAATATTCACCAAAAGCACATATTGAAGAGAAAATTCGCTGGAGAAGTGTGTGACTAATTCTGAATAAGAAGTACTGAGAATTTTACAATGTTACTATTTCTTTGTGGGCAGTTGACAAAGAGAAATAAAGGTAACATCTGCACAATAATTTTCAGCAAATAAAATGTTCACTCAGTTCTAATGTAAAAAACCTCCCAGTGTCACTGTCATTTCTGTGAGGATAATATTCATTGTTTCTGGTTTCTTATGAGGTGAAATTCTTAGTTTGTTGTCTAGGGCATGCTTCATAGATGTTGAAGTACCTAGGGCTCCCATGGACTTGAATAACATTTGAGATTGCTTGGTACCTTCAGGACTCGATCCTTAATCACTAATTCTTGCTAGTTTATATTTTCCTCTTGTAGTTATTATAGGTTACACTTTTATAAAATTATGCTTACACTCCCACTTGTGTCATCATAGAGATTTTATTCTTGATGAGCTGGGTGAAATGTACAGTATTTAGCTATATTTTTCATTGTGCATATTTTTTACTTCATGTACTTCATTACTATATTCTAAGGCTGCAGGGAATTTGGTGGATTGTTGTGTCATAACTCAGTATGGGTTAGTATTTTATTTCAACAGGACTCCTTAGAGTTCAAGGGACTATTTAGTATAAGTAAGAGTATCACCCTCTGATTTTAGTCAGGATACAAATCTTACAACTAAGGACAGAGAATTTAGAAAGGAGAAGGTCTTCACAAAATAACTAATATTAATTGTAAACCTAAATCGTCAGGATTCAAACCATATCTGAAAATGAGCTTTCATAATTCCTCCCTTTCCAGCTTGTCAACTGCTTCCTTTTACTCTTTCATTCTTTCTGAGTCCTCCTGTTCTCTTTCACAAGGGGAAAAGGAACATTATTATCATCTCCTACTGCTACTTTTGATGTAGATGGTAAGACAAGGGGCTTCTCATCTTCCTGCATATCATGCCTCCCTGGCTATACACAGAACCAAAAGAAAAAGCAAAACAAAACAAAAATAAAAGATAGAGAAAAATACTTTGTCTTTCACTTAACACAATACACAAAGAAAAATTATTAACATTCAGCTTCGTGCTCCAATGTGAACTAAATTATGTGGACTTAAAAATGCAAAAATGAAGATGAATGAAACTCTCTCTTGCTTAGCGATCAAATATAAAATAAACATTTGCCTAAAATGATTGCTATTGCTTAATATGTTTTACAAGAAATAAGATACTCTGTTGTACCATTTCTCAGAATATGTAATGCTTTGTTTTTCTCCAGTACTATTTTGCTGATTTCTAAAATATTAAAATAGATCCTTTTTGCCTGTTCAACAGCAATTTCTTTACATAAACAAATGCTTCTAAATACTTCAAGAAAAGAGGTATTAAATTGGTTAAAACACAAACCATTACTGAACCTCACAGAAAAAAATCTGCAAATGTGAAACAAGAAGGGAAGAGTACAATGCACATAGTAATTATTGCAATTCATCAAATCATAGCATATGTACTAGCATTGAAATTGTATCACCCAAAGAGCACAGACTTTTTACACTGCCTGAAATATTCTTTACTTTGTTATAGTGTGATGTACAAATAACTCATTTTATCTCTCATACGAAACATATATGCACAATTTCTCTAAAGGCTGTGTCCTATTTGCTGTTGAATATAGTTCATGTAATTCCTAGATAGAATTTTCCAAGGAGAAAATCAGAAAACAACTATCAGATCCCATAATTTAGTATTTTAAAAGGTAATGGAAGTACTAAAACTCGTGTTTTATTATAAGATTTGATTACAATATGTTCAAGTAAGCATGAAATAATGAGTAAACTCCAGTCCTGAGACTTTCAGCATATAGCTGTTGCCCTGTGAAGACTCACTGATCAGTCGGAGTAACATTTGCAATGGGCTGTTCCCTAGGTACTAAGTGGGATCTCCTTTATCAAAGGATTATTAACTTTTGATAGCAGTGTCCATCTAAAAGTGTAACAAAATTGACCTCTAATTTACATTTTCATGCTTGTCATCTTTTTTCTTTAAATGATGTTTGGAAACCACCTTCTTCCAGTAAATATACCAATCTTCACCCTTTCAGTTTAAACCAGAGTTCATCACTGATGTTAGTTTTATGAAAAAGGAGCAGAAGAGATAAAAGCATTTGTAGAAATTCTGGATAATGTCACTCAGGTATACGAATTTCGTAGTTGGACATGTACCATGCAATGTATTTTATATGCTAAAGTGTAAGTCTCACAATTCCAGCTCCCAGATCAGGTGAACCAGAGAACTTCAGTTCCTATGTCTCTCAGTTAAATCTAAAGTGAGGTAAAATGGAATTGAAGACTTTGCTTTCTATTTTGCTGTTCATTAATAGCTTCGGTTTACCTCCTGCTTTTCTGATTTTATATAGAAAGTCATTGGCTTCAGTAGGGATTCTCTTGATTTGTACTAGTGTAGGTAAAAACTCATATTGGCTCTTTTCTTTCACTGAAGATGTTGCCCATGAGATGTGTCAGAATAATGACTCAGGAAAATGAAGTCATAGACTAGACAAGTCTCCCAGAGAATGAGTGGCCTTGCACACTTCATTGGTCCCCACATCAGTGAGTGCTGTTCCTGCCATGATGAGGATTACCTGGGGAGGTGCCTGACATTCTCTGTGCCCACTCAATCTCTTCTGTGTGGCAATAGAGGTGATAACTATGTTGTGGACATTTGTCCTCGAAGAGTACATTTCTCATACCAATAGGCTATTGACTTTCAGTAATTGCAAACTTAGAGAAGATTTTTATTGGTGTGCTGGAGATAAAGGATCTCTTGTCCCAGTACCACAACCTTCCACAATGATTAAACTGCAACTGGGAAAGAGACAAATTTGGTCCTCTTTTCTCACCTATCTGAACAGAGTATTGGTATCTGCCTACATAATCAAAGAAACAGCATATAGAGATTTATTTCACAATGGGACTTGTGCCACAAAACTGTAAGGCAGTTCGTTCATGATCATTTGTCAAGTTTGTTGTCATAACTGGATGCTAATAAGGGATATTAAGAATGAGGGAAAAGAACATCTGATTAATAGCCTTATGTTTAAACAAAATTATATTAAAAATTATTAAAACTTTATAGAGTCAATAGTTTTGAAAGATTAATTTGGCCAGTTGTATTCCTTGTTTAAAATATAACAAAGACACCTGGAATTATAATGTCCTTTGCACCATGGATGTCATATTACGGTTTTTGGTGATTACGTCAATTTAGTATTTCACGTATTATTAATATTCCTCATTACATAAAATTATTACTGAACTGGCTATTAAGTGAATGTGAAGGATCCATATGCTGAAGTGTTTGTAACATTTCAATTATGAACTTCACATCAGATGTCTTCCAATGTACATCAATAACATTAATGAACAATCTTTTTGCCAAAGCCACCCAAATGAGTTCCATTACTTTATTATTTTTTCACAGAGCCTTGAATACGTCTTCATAAATATTTAGATATTAGCTTCAAGAGGAATCAGGTAGTCTACTTTCTTGCTCTACAGCAAAAACAAGTTTCTTCATATCCCAATAATTGTCAAATCTAGCCATAAGACGGCAAATTCTTGTTTCAACCTGTCTTCATCCACTTGATTTTATGCTTGATATTTTTCTTTGCATTTATAGTTCCTCCTTATTAATTAAACTAAAAAGTCTCTCCTAAGTTATGGACACTTCCCTTCTGACTGTTCCTCTTCAAAGACAAGTCTATTCCCCTAAAGTAAACCAAATATTGCTCAGACAGTAGCCAGGACAATTTGTGTACTGTAAATCATAATAGTATCTTCATTTCTTACTTTCATTCTGTGAACCACATAGATCAATTGTCATCTTTTCTATAAAAGCATAAATCAAACAATTTTTGAAAGACAAAGAAGACTAAGAAAAGTAGTGACTCAATAAAACAGACAAGTACTACGCATACAATACTCCCTCCTAACTCTGCTGTGCATTCTCCCTACCAAAGGCACAAAGAATACTGCAGCAAAGCATATCGGTAAGACAAGTTAACTTCAGAAATGCTCCTCCCTTGATCTTCAACTTCCTGGTTTAATCTGTCTGAGACTTCTGCGATTTGTTCTCCTGTGCTTTGGACTGATGGACTATGAGATGATCAGTGTGGCACTTATCTTGCCTTCCTGCACTGCAAAAGTTTGACTGATGGTCATTACTGACCAATGTTGATTAGACACAGGCTGGCTGCTCCTCTCACTTCCTCCTCTTCAAAAATGAAGTATTTGCATGTGCTACAATACTGCTGCAGTGGATACAAATATGAGATAAACAAACCATAGAGGATTTGTTTCCCATTAATTGGTGGTGATGGTTTCCATGCATATTCGCGAGTCTGCCCTCACATCCATATTCAAAAGACTCAACTAATAAAGTAGCACGCTCTTGTAACACTTCTATGATACGAGTTAGTAGCAAGTGGAGAAACACTAATGTCTTTGTTCATCCCAACAACTGAAGAGAGTCAAATTTGAGGTTGCTTCTCCTTGACTTGCCATGCTTGGATGAAGTCTCTAACAGAGGCTCAATACAGAAAGATATAATTCGGCTCACGTTTATTTTTTGGCTGAGGGTTTTAGGATTTTGCCAGGCCCCTCATCACTATGATCAAATGGTGTTCTCTGTATTTGCAATTTACACCCTTTCAGCTCTCCCAGGTAACTTATGCAGAGGCAGGGACAATCACCTGACACCACTGCCTTGGAGCCCTTACCACGTGGATATGATGTGGTACAATCCTGCAAAATCTTCTAGCACAAGGGCACTTCATTCCTCCCTTTTTCTACTCACAGACAGGTTAATTTCTTTGAAAAGAAATTAAATATTGCTGAAACTATAGCCTGGACACTTGGAGTACTCTGAAACAGAGCGCTTCTGGGGAAGATGAGGGAAAAATCTTCTTCTAGATTATGAGGGTTTTGGGTTGGGAGCAGGGGGCTTTGCTCCTTCCCAAGGCCATAAACTACAGTAACCACTTACTCTGCATTTAAGGGTTTTTTCTTAGTATATGCTGTCCTGTTAACCATGGGTAGAATATTGTGGCTTTGTCAGTAAGGTTTCATAAACATACTATAACACCTATTGTATTGGTGAAGATAATTCACTTTTAAGAAAACACTTTGGCCAGGATTTTCAGAAGTGGATAGAGATCGTAAATTACTCGAAGTTTAGGTACCTAGCCACAGATTTCTAAATCTTCCTGACTGGTTTGTGAAAAGGATGTGAGTGGGAATATTTCTTTTCAACATCATTTTTTTTTAAGTTCTCTTACATTGAGAACTCCAAAATTAATATATCCAAAACCACTCACAACTACATTTTTCTCTTTACTTCCTCAGAAGACTGCTCAGATACAAAATTCTGTGGACTGCTTTATATGCACAGACAACATGATGATAGAAATCATAACCTGTCCAGGTGTTCCTTTTTGAAATGGGAAAATGGACTTTTGGAGATCGATTTGAATTTCAGGTTGGTTGAAAGGTACGCTTATGCAGGGGCAGCTATTAACCAGAATGAATATTGGCTCTGTCAAAGATCTTCCAGCATCTCCTTCTCAGCCCACCGTATTTTCCCAGGTTTGAAACTGGCAATATGCAGCATTGAGTGGATTGGGAAAGGGAAAAAGGGGCAAAACAAGGTGGTTTTCCTAAAGGAGTTTTGATATGTGCATGTTGTCAATCTGTTTTTCTGTCCTCAATATCCTGTCTCAATCTCCCTCTTTCTTTGCCTTTCATTTTTGGACTTCTCACACAGCCAGTCATTCATACACCGATCTGCCCTCCAGCTTTGCTCCCTCAGGTGATCATCTATTGCTTATCCACGGAAATACCTTATCTCCATCCTTTTCCTGTTCGTAGAACCTCTCTCCATGCTGCAAACAAGTTCTCCTTTGTTTTTGTCCTTCCTCCAGCATTTTGGACTCTTCCAGTCCTGTTACCTTTGTCTTCAAGCTCCCCATCTGCCCTACAAATGTTTACTGGATTTGCCACTGTTCTTCCTCACACTCTCTTTTTCTCTTGCTCTAGTACCTCCATATCCTACACATCATCTGTGTTTTTCATAGCAAATTCATGCAATGTAACCTGTCCTGTCTTATGAAGGAAGTGTGAATATAGAAATAAGAGCAAAAGAAAATGGACACATTCTGTATTTTTACATGTCAAACTTTGAATAGCAAGCATCCCCAAGGAAAAGAAAAAAAGTATTTATAAAAGGATCCGGAAATACTGTCTGTGTAGTTGCAGCAGTAGCGTCATGAAGGAAATTGTCAAAATGAAAGATGTGAAACGAATTTTTATACACTGATGCTATAAAAAGGATATCATTAAAAGTAAGAAGTTGGGCTGATCCAGGCTTGGCTACAACCAGTATGTTATTCTTAGAAATCAGGTAAAGATAAGACATCTGTTTCTGATAGTTAAGCAAAAGGTATTTGTTTGCTAGAGCAGGTCAACATTTCAATTCTGGTGAAAAATGGAAGATAAGACTTTGATCAACAACCCAAATCAATCCAACTGAAAGCAGCACAGTTATTTTATGCTATATGGGAGTTTCCTGATTGTGATTCCCATTACAAACGCTTCCTCACACAGGATGTGATGCAGCAGGAGCTCTTCCAAGCAAAGGAAGGCAGGGTATCATGGGAGTCCACAGGCATTCTGTACTGTGGAAGATGTACCAAGGCCAGGGAGCCCAACCTTAGGGAACAGTTGGGACATCTGGCAGCTGAGCAGAAATGGAGCACACTGATGACATATCCAAAGAAAATATATATCAATATTTGCGTTAACAGGTGTGGGATTTTTTTTTAATTAGAGTTTAAGCCTTCTCATAGAACGCAGTTCCAGTGACCTTTTAATTTATTAAAAATAAAAGCATCTTCCATTTTATATATATACTTTTACAGTATTTTTGGAAAAAAAATAACTAGTCTTTCACTTTTTATTAAGTCCATGATTTTTTTATGTATTTGAGTCTAATTCATTAGTAAACTAATTCAAGAAAAGCCAATTTGAGTTGAAAAATCTAACTTCTGTGAAGCTGTCAGCACCAGGAAGAACTTTGGTGATGGGCTAAGTGAGCAAACATGCAAGTTAGAGCTGTTCTCAAGTGACTTTAACTTACACACTGAACCTTGCCAAGACTGCAAATAGTTGTTTGCAACAGAACTCAAAACACAAAAATTCAACACACAATAAAGTATGTTCTTTGTCACACAAACACAAAAAAATTAATGCATCAAGTAATTTTTCCAGAACAAAAGCAACCCTTCCTTTCACTAATGATTTCATCACCACCGAACACAGAAAGGTGTGGCAAATATCCATGGATTTTCTGACTGCCAATGACTGATATGTGGCTAATTGTGTAAGACAAAATGCTGATGGAATTCTTCCAGGTCTTTTTTAAATAAGAAAGTATTCATAGTTCATACAAGACTGACATTTTCTTGAGAAGCTAGGTAAATCACAGAGCCTTTGAACCTGTGAGAGGTCAATGACAACATTGCTGTCTTTATCTTGCACATTTTTAGAACAATAAATGTTCAAGCGTCCTGGGAGTTTTTTAAATTGCAATGGAATCCACATTTTTTCCATAAAAAATAAAGCCAACCTTTATTTTGACAGTCTTGTTTGTATTCGTATATACTGGTATCTTCCAGCTCCCACAAAAGGTAGGAAACTGTCTTCAGAAACAACTGTAACAAAAGTGCCTTTAGCTTGCAAAACATGCAATTTAATCATCTGTTGTTGGTTAAGTTTAGTCAGCTCCACCACGTTAGCTTTTGCTCCTTCAGCTTTCTAGAATATAATTGTCATTCTGCTTTTAGTTAGTTTTCATTTGAATCTCTTCACTGTTGTAGATATTTATTCCTTGTAATAGTGTAGCATCTGCACTCCTTGTAATAACATAGCATCAGAAAAAAAAACCAACCGAGCACTCCAGTGTGCGAGCTGTACAAAAGCAGAACCATAGACTCTCCAGGAATCATACAGTCTAGATAAGACATTAATTCTACCATGGACAACAAAAAAGAGCCGTGTAATGTCGATCAGTCTGATAGGAGATGGAGATCAGCTCATCCATTAGCAGCCTGAACATTGTCAAACTTGTTTGTTGGCATCCCAGTACAAAAGAGTTGTGCAGCACAATACGAGGGTGGATGCTGTGTAACCATCGCCACGTGAGCAGCAGCACTGGCTAAAGCTCTGACAAAGTCTTGCTGCTGTTGACATGTGTCAGTATCTTCCAACTCCCACAGAATGTAGTAAACTATCCTCAAAAACAACCATGACAAATACACCTTTAGCTTGACAAAATACAGCTTGTGTTTTGCAACTCGGCCTTGCTGTGTTTGAGTCAAGGGACTTCCATGAGGAATGACACCATAGGTCATGTGAGAGGTTGCATGAAGGCACAGTATTGCTTTGTCTCCTGTACTGAGGGCTATATTCTTCTGGACCTAAAGTGACAGAGTTTTAACTCAAGTGGAGAGGCCGTGAGTTACGTGGGCATGCAGTTGATTTATGCGGAAAGGTATTCTTTAGGTAAGCTTTCCTATACACCCCTCCAGCATCTCAAAAATTTAGGTGACCTCTTCATATACATCATTTAAACTATGTGGACAAATTTCTCAGCTTTTGACTTTCTAAAATCTAAATTAACTTTTTTTTTTCTTTAATTCTCCTTTTCCTGTTTATAATCTTATTTACTGAAAACATCACCCTGGGCACTGGGGAGACTTTTGTAAGAGTAATGACAGCCCCCACTGATTTTGAGTCTTAATTGAGGCTTTAACCAGAGTTTCCTTTGAAAGTCAGCCCTAGTTTTATATTCAAATCGAAAGCCAAAACTGGATACTTCCAAGGTGCTCTATAAAGCACTGACATAAATTCTTGGATTTATATAGTGCTGTCACACAACAGGATCCTTTGGATCTTCCACACTATTCCAGCACACCGAGACGAGAATTTAATCAATGAGAATCAATTCATAGCCCAGCTTCCATGCAATTTGTTTTTCAGTATACATGATGCAACGATAGTTTGTCTTTATAAAAGTGTGATCCTTGTTCCCAGGAGCTGCTGGGTGGGGGGATACAGCAGAGTTCCTTCTCCCCTGTTGCTACAAGATGTCTTGGCAACTGTGATTCCCAGATTTGCAGGTGTGAGAAGTAATTCTTCTCCCCTTTTTCTCTGTGGGTGATGTTTTTTCCACTCTTCCTGGAGGGTAGGAGCATCGCACTATGGAGGATCATCAGCAAAAATCTGCAGTATTGCTAAGGGAAAAAAGGAAATCCTTTCAAGAGAAATTTTAATTAATGGTGAAAAGACTTCATGAGGAAGGGAAGGAGACCTTTTTACCTCTCTAAGATAACTTTTAGTTCAACTGACTGGCAAACCAAGCTACAGCACCCCATGCTGATTTTTAAGTCAAAATTACTGTAATCAGCATGAGTTGCATATTACACGCACTTTCCACATGTATTTTACCAATGAAAGGGTAATGCCAACAGAAACAGAGTTAACTGTTAGTAGGTGCTAATAATAAATACATTTCTTTCCTCTGTGAACGGCTAGTTTGCCTGCATGTTGTAATGATGGTTTTCTTTTTATGGAATCGATGAGTCTGGGGAAGTAGACTACAGAGTAACAAATGGGGGACTTACCGGAGGCAAAATAAAATATGCCTGATGGACTCCTGACAGAAATAAACAGTGTAAATCAACTTTATTAACCACTCGGACGTGGAGGCCAGCTGCCTCAAGTCCCTAGCATAACAGGAGAAAACTGAAGACAAATACCACTTGGGAACTATGGAGGTATTGCCGCCAGCTCTCACAAGGCACGTCACTCTCGCCCACTCGCTCCTCTGCTTTGCAGCCTGCCCATAGGCACAGGGCTCCGACAGCTCCTGTCATCCTGCAAGGTGGTCTTGAACTGCAGGGGACAAATTACAAAGGTAAAAGACTGAGCTCCTGTTACCCTCTGCAAGTTTCCTTTTCCAATGCATAATTTCCCTGTTGCTCCCTGGGATGCACCTGTATCTGCAGCCCTACACACAAGGAAATAGGTTTAGTCTTGAGCCCACATTCAATCTCCTAAAAGCGAATGCCAAGGCACTATGAAACTGGATAACCTCATCTTCCCAACTGGCTTTATTCATGGGGACAGTTTACAGGTAAATGGAGATATGCAAGACTGCTGTTGGCATTGTGAAAGGGCATAGTTAAACTAAGTTAAAGCTAAGTTAATCAAACTTAATTAAATTTAATTACGTTAAATTAAGCTTCTAATTACACTGTTCACATTGAAAACAATTCAGATCTATTTTAAGAGGTTCTTAGAGGTTCTTAAAATTTTCCTATTTATTGTTCACCTCCCCTGACCTCTGCCTGCAGTCCATGTGTGTCTGAGAGGAAGGCTTTCCCTATCTCCCCATCCCAACGCATACCTGGAGAGCTGCTGTTTTCTCCTGGATATGACTGTAAAACACTGAAATAACATGAGTACATTTGTGCTCAACTACACAGTCTGGTTTTGTTTCTATTACATGACTATAGTCAAGGAAAACTTGAAATGAGATGGCTTTACTACAGAGGTTACAGTCTCTATCATTTCCACTGGCATGTTCATCCACTTCGAAGTGAGGGCAAGTCCTTTTTTTAGATTAGACTTTCCCCTTATAGATTTATTTCTCGTTGACTCTATAATTATACAATTAAAGCTAATATAGGTAATTTAAACATTTAATTTATTTAATGGCATTGAAGAGAGTGCTTAAGGTCAGAGGAGATCTAAGGTCCTAGACACTCACAGAAGTCATGATTCATGAGTGATTTCCAGTCTGTGGTGATAGTTAGCTGGGTGACATTGGAGGATAATGATGAAAGGTCTGAGAGAGACGCTGCCAGGAAAGCATCTGCTGCCAGAGGTACATGAGAAAACTGGTAGAAGAAGTCTTGCTCATGTGAAAACAATACATTTTAAAGTTTATTTTAAAATAGCTTGAGATGGAAGTCCTGTTTCCTTCTTATAAGGAAACCTTCCACTAGAACAGTTATGATTTTGTTTACATGTAGAAAATACCAATATAAGCCATGTCTGAAAACCTGGCATGTATCCTGAAACAACAGCTTAGGAAAGCATACTAAAAGTACAAAGAAAAAAAATTCATGTAATATTAGTGCCTCCAAAGGGCTAAGCATTTGCTAATGAAGTGGAAGTGCGTTAATAACATGAAAGATGGAAACAAATGTAAATGAATAAACAAACACATAGAATGCAAAAACTGAGCCAAATAAACCCATTTTCATTCTACTGAAACACATACCATGTATGCAAATATGTAGAGAGACATGCCTACTCAGGAAGAATCCCTTCTTATGTACGTGTGTCTGTTCCTATTGCTGCAAAACACCTCTGCACCCTGTGTCTCAGAGGTGGTGGGAATCCATAGTGAGTCAATGGTGCTGGAGGCAACTGCCTTCCATATCTTCCTGTAAAATGCCACTGGAGGAGTAGGCAGTAAGTACTTGCTCTGCTGTGTCTGCATTGCCTTCCTGCAACACTGGTGAGGAAAAAAGCCCTCCCAGTAAGCCTAGGCACTCAGATCTCTGGGTGTACAAGGTGTGCCCATCACTGCGTGCTTGTACCTACCTCGCTGCCCTGTGTGCCAGCAACAAGACCACTTGGGCTTGATTGTGCCATTGAATTCAAAACGGATTTGCCCTAATTTGTTCTCTACCGTGCTCTTCTGTGAAGGACAAGAGCCTACACAGTGTCTGTGTCTTGTAGTCTTACAGTCTTATAAGTCTTACAGTCCTGAAGGGGAAAGAGGTCCAAGAAGGCTGGACATTCTTCAAGGAGGTAATCCTAAAGGCACAGGAGCAGGCTGTCCCAATGTGCCATAAGATGAGCCGACGGGGAAGAAGACCAGTTTGGTTGATCAGAGAGCTTTGGCTGGAACTCAGGAATAAGGAGAGAGTTTACCAGCTTTGGAAGAAGGGACAGGCAACCCATGAAGAGTACCAAGATGTTGTCAGGGCACGCAGAGACAGAATTAGAAAGGCAAAAGCCCAGCTTTAACTCACTCTGGCCACAGTCATAAAAGACAACAAAAAGTGTTTTTACAAATTCATTAACAACAAAAGGAGGACCAAAGAGAATCTCTCCCCTTTACTGGATGAAGAGGGGAACATTGCCAGCAAGGATGAGGAAAAGGCAGAAGTACTTAATGCCACCTTTGCCTCAGTCTTCAATAGCCAGACCAGTCATCCTCAGGGCAGCCAGTCCTCCGAGCTGGATGACAGGGATGAGGAACAGAATAATCTCTCCATTATCCAGGACGAAGCAGTTAGCGATCTGCGGCTCCACCTAGAAATGAACAAGTCTATGGATCTGGATGGGATTCACTCGAGGATACTGAAGGAGCTGGCGGATGTGCTTGCCAAGCCACTCTCCCTAACATACCAGA
>NW_009603260.1:48273-48972 GCF_000690535.1 Cariama cristata
CACGGCCGGAAGGAGAATCCGGGGAACTACAGGCCTGTCAGCCTGACCTTGGTACCGGGGAAGGTGATGGAGCAGATCATCGTGAGTGAGATCACCAGGCATGTGCAGGACAATCAGGCAATCAGGTCCAGCCAGCGTGGATTCATGAAAGGCAAGTCCTCCTTGACCAACCTGATCTCCTTTTATGACCAGGTGACCTGCCTGGTGGATGAGGGAAAGGCTGTGGATGTGGTCTACCTGGACTTCAGCAAGGCCTTTGACACTGTCTCCCATGGCATTCTCCTGGAGAAGCTGGCAGCTCATGGCTTGGACAGGCATACCCTTCGCTGGGTGAAAAACTGGCTGGCTAACCGAGCCCAGAGAGTGGTAGTGAATGGAGTTAAATCCAGTTGGCATCTGGTCACCAGTGATGTTCCTCAGGGCTCAGTGTTGGGGTCAGTTCCATTTAACATCTTTATTGATGATTTGGACGAGGGAATCGAGTGTACCCTCAGTAAGTTTGCAGATGACACCAAGTTGGGTGGGAGTGTTGATCTGCTTGAGGGTAGAAAGGCTCTACAGAGGGATCTGGACAGGCTGGATTGATGGGCTGAGACCAACTGCATAAGACTCAACAAGGCCAAATGCCAGGTCCTGCACGTGGGTCACAACAACCCCATGCAACGCTACAAGCTTGGGGACGAGTGGCTGGGAAACAGC
>NW_009603260.1:49242-56742 GCF_000690535.1 Cariama cristata
TGAGGAGCAGCTGAGGGAGCTGGGGTTGTTTAGTCTGGAGAAAAGGAGGCTGAGGGGAGACCTTATCACCCTCTACAACCACCTGAAGGAGGTTGTAGCGAGGTGGGGGTTGGTTTCTTCTTCCTGGTAACTAGCAACAGGACAAGAGGAAAAGGTCGCTTGAGTTGCGCCAGGGGAGATTCAGGTTGGATATTAGGAAGAACTTCTTCACTGTAAGAGTCGTTAGGCATTGGAACAGGCTTCCCAGGGAGGCAGTGGACTCCCCGTCCCTGGAAGTGTTCAAAAAACGATGTGGTGCTTCAAGACATGGTTTAGTGGGTTTAGTGGGCTTGGTGGTGTTGGGTAGAAGGTTGGACTTGATGATCTTTGAGGTCTCTTCCAATCATAACGATTCTATGATTCTATATCACACTCAAAAGCGGGTTAGACTAATGCTTTAGTGAAGTGCGAAGGGAAAGAAATTTTGATCTCAGGGGCCTTCAGCTGGGAAATCCTATGGATGCAGAGAGAATTGCACATTGCAGTTTAAGTGTTTCCAAAAACATTCCTGCTTAGGACACTTCAGGATGGCCTGGACTCTATGACAAGGGAAAGACAGAAAGAAGTATTCGTTGTGGGAAAGCAGCTCAGACCTCTGCAAGAAAGAAGACTTTCCAGAATGCCACAGGTCCATAAAGTCTGTACTAACTCACGAGCCACCAGAAGACTGTCTCTCAGAAATCCTCTCTCTCTGTTCCTAGGCTACCACAATATCACTGTGGCATGACATAACTTAGATGAAGAAGTATCAAAATGTGTTATACGTATGTTTTGTCTGTGGATATGCTTAACTCATAGGGACAACCTGGCCTTGCTGCATGACCTGATACAGGACGATGACTGGCTGATAATTGCAAAGGTTGTGTTGTTTGTAAGAGATTGCAGAACAGAGGTCTGTCCTTATGAGTGGTCTGAGAAGTATTATGGCTTTCTCTACACTCCCAGGATCTGATTGGCAGCCCAGTCCTGGAATATTTTGGTTCTTTGAGGTTATTAGTAGTTTAACCTGGATGCATGGACTAACCCTAACCATATGCCTGTGGAATTCTACCACAGCTAATTTGGGAGCAGTGCAGTATTTGATCACAACAGTCTTGGCTGAAGTCTATTTGAACATCTATGTTGGTTTTACCTGGGGTAGAGGTAGTTTTCTTCTTGGTAGCTGGTATGGGGTTATGTTTTGGATTTGTGCTGAAATCTGTGTTGATAATTCAGGGATGTTTTTGTTATCGCTGAGCAGTGCTTACACAGAGTCAAGGCCTTTTCTGCTTCGCATCACCCCCCACCAGGGAGGAGGCTGAGGGTGCACAAGAAGTTGGGAGGGGACACAGCCAGAACAGCTGACCCCAACTGCCCAAAGGGATATCCCATACCTTATGATGTCATGCTCAGTATATAAAGCTGGGGGAAGAAGAAGGAAGGGAGGAACGTTCAAAATGATGGTGTTTGTCTTCCCAAGTAACCGTTACATGTGATGGAGCCCTGCTTTCCTGGAGAGGGATGAACGCCTGCCTGTCCATGGGAAGTGGTGAATGAATTCCTTGTTTTGGTTTGCTTGTGTGCACGGCTTTTGCTTTACCTATGAAATTGTCTTTATCTCAACCCAAGAGTTTTCTCACTTTTACTCTTCTGATTCTCTCCCCCACTCCACCGAGAGAAGTGAGTGAGCGGCTGGGTGGGGCTTAGTTGCCAGCTGGGGTTAAACCAAGATGTCCTTTGCTAGAAATCACAGAATTTGTCAGAAGACAGATTTTTAGGGTTATTTTTTGTGGACAGTATTTTTTTTTTAGAATAATAAAGAAACATGTTGTACTAAAAGCCTTTCAGTGTTAGGTGAATTTATGGAACATAAATTAAGGCACTTGCCATAACGTATCAATTTATCTAGTTAATGTTTCTCTGCAAAATCAGAATGGGAGAAACCAGCAGTCGTTCAAAATTGTCTTTCCTCAAAACCAGTACAAACTTAAGCAAGTCCTTTCTAGACATGGCTTCAATAAAACAAAATAATAAAGCAAAGTAAACTAAAAAAAAAAAAAAAGAAATTAAGGCAGTGCACAGCCCTGCTAACCCCAGCACCTTACAGAACACCCACCCTTTTCAATATCATCTAGTATTGCCTAGCTCAGGTTTTCATAGCACCTTTCTGGTGTGCACCAGAGCCTAAGACACATTACCAAGGACATCCTCATGAAGATTAATATCAGGGGGGGGGAGCAGAATATTAATAAAAGAAAATAAATCCAAAGACTACACTGCCAAGAAAACATTCATCTGCAAACCAAAGGGAACACCAAGCTCCACAAAGACAGGTTAAAAAAGTTCACCTTTTTATGTAGTGGAAGAAGACATTTTCACCCATAGACAATTCTCCCTTTTCTTCAGCCCAGAAGGGAATAGAAAAAGCATCAGTGTAATTCATGTCAACATAAATAAAAGACAAAATGGAAAAATTTTGGCTGATATCTGAGAATGTGCATTTCTATTCTGACAAGAAAGAAAATGTAGTCAATGGATTTCTGTAGGTTAGAAACATTGCAGTTTCCAGTGCTGTCCTGGCCACACCACTTGCACCAGAGGAGCACAGAGGAATGTGCCAGGTAAGCTTTGGGCTGGGCAGAGCTGCCGGCAGTGGCAGAGGACAAATATCCTTCTCCTGTGTAGGCTTTTGTACTGTGCCGTTTACTAGTATCCTTACCAACTTGGTTACTTGGTAATTATTTCAAAAATAATTTGAAAGGAAGAAAAAGAGAAAGTTGCCAGCTTTTCTTTAACTTACATTCCCCGTTCTAGAATTTCTTCACTGTGTCCACACAGAGATGCTGTTGCTTTTTTTTTTTTCTTTACTTTTCTTCAGTTTCTCTCTACCCTAGTGGAGCAAAGCATTTCAGCAATTTCATTTAAAGAAGATTGTGGGAGGTCAGAGGAGTTGTGGCCAGTGATGGTGTTTACCCAGCAAAAAAGAGAAGCAAACAAGTGAAGGCTTGTTACATGAAGCCTCCAAAGTCACACCATAATTTGGAAGCCAATTCTGTGCAAATGTGCCATAGTTTACATTTGGCTTGCCTGTGCTTGCATGCACACAAAAATTGGTGCAGGTGTGTTGGGAAATAAGCTGTGCTCTCACCTTCCGAGGTAGTGAAATGTCACCGTGGCCTTTTTAGGGTGGAAAAGTTAGGATATAAGATGTTAGGTGGTGTAAGACAATGTGGCAGCTTTACAAAAGAAAATGTTAACATTTTGGAAACTGAGTGGGTTTTCTCTTCAGAAGTCCCAGCTGTAATGTCTGATCTGTGACTGACAGCACATAGCCAGAAGGGCTACCGTAAATGAGAATAAGTAGGCAGCAGATACTTCTAATTCTTCTTCTTCTTCTAATTAATTTTCAACCTTTGCAGAACAGAATATGGCAAACTTAGCAAAGGGAAGAGTGCAGAAATTGAAAACCTGGATATCATGGTGTTCTGCCTATGAATTGGCAGCACCCTGTTGTAACACAGTTTTCACTGGGGTATGTGGTGATATGTATTCTCTTGAGTAGGGTCTCACACTATCTACGGCTCCAAAGATTATCTTTGTCATGTTGAACTGCACTCAGAAATTAAACTGAAGATTTTACAAAAGTCTTGCTGCTTTATGGTTTTAGGTATCAGTACATGGAGAAGAGAAGAGAAGAGAAGAGAAGAGAAGAGAAGAGAAGAGAAGAGAAGAGAAGAGAAGAGAAGAGGAAGGGACCTACAGCGATCACCTAGTCCAACTTCATGACCACTTCAGGGCCGACCAAAAGTTAAAGCATGTTATTAAGGACATAGTCCGAATGCCTCTTAAGCACTGACAGTCTTGTGGCATTGACCACCTCTCCAGGAAGCCTGTTCCAGTGTTTGACGACCCTCTCACTAAGGAAATGCTTTCCAATGTCCAGTCTAAACCTCCCCTGGCGCAGCTTTGAACCATTCCCATGTGTCCTACCACTGGATACCAGGGAGAAGAGATCAGCACCTCACTCTCCACGTCCCCTCCTCAGGAAGCAGCAGAGAGCAATGAGGTCACCTCTCAGTCTCCTTTTCTCCAAACTAGACAAACCCTATGTCCTTAGCTGTTCCTCACAGGACATGCCTTCCAGCCCTTTCACCAGCTTTGTTGCCCTCCTCTGGATGCATTCAAGGACCTTCACATCCTTCTTAAACTGTGGGGCCCAGAACTGCACACAGTACTCAAGGAGGGTTTGCATGGACACTGAATACAATGGGATGATCACCTCTTTTGACGGGCTGGTTATGCTGTTCTTGATGCACCCCAGGATGCATTTTGCCTTCCTGGCTGCCAGGGCACACTTCTTCTCCTATTGAGTGTGCTGTCAAACAGCATCCCCAGATCCCTCCCTGCAGGGCTGCTTTCCAGCCACTCCTCTCCTAATTTATACTGGTGTCAGGCACTACCCTGTCCTGGGTGCAGAATGTGGCATTTGGACTTGTTAAATTTCATCCCATTAATCATTGCTCAATGCAGCAATGCCTTTGGTGTGGTTTCCAGGGATGTCTCAAAGAGCTTTGAATACTTTGCACATGGAAAGGGCAAGGGCATAGAAGACCAATACTCTTCAGGACCCTGCCTACTGGACCATAAAAGGTGTGATCCCATTCCAACTGGTCTTACACTAGCTATTTGCTGGACCTATGGAAGAAAATACAGTTGTCATCAGCAAACTCTGGATTGATCCCATCATAAATCATTTCCACTCAGTTGGACTTGCTTAACTTTCAAGATCTACTCTTTAGATGCCTGCATCTCTGCTATTCAACACAGGTTCTTTTTATAATCCACCCAGCCTTTATTAGACTGTTGCTTTATTATGACTCAAACCTAAAATGTGCCTGTTTCTCCAGAACAGAGGCAGGTATCTGCAGTTGATCAAAGTAATCCCATCCCTTTCTTTTACCAGGATACTGATATACTGTTATGCTTTCAGAATATCTTGAAGCATACTGAGGTTCATCATCGCATAGTGTACCGTCAAAATTTTATTGCATTCACCTCTAGAATGTAAGTCTATCCTATCACATATATAGGGAGAAAATCTACATCATCCTGAATGCAGCTTTTAAAATAATGTTTAGCACTTATAGCTCTTAATTAAAACTCTTCAAACACGGGTGGAAAAACTCTTGTTTCCCAGGTGGGGCTGGGTGAAGGCCTGCATAATACTTTTTATGTACGGCATGTATAGCCATTTAAAGGACAAGTAAGTATATGATCCCATTTTGCAAAAAGGGAAATTTAAGGGAAGAGTTGCAAAGGGAAATATTTTTTTAAATATCTGCAAATTCAGGGTGCATGTCTTGAGATAGGAGATCTGATTCTCGCTGGAGAATCTGAGTGTCTAAAGACCATATTGACTTCAGTTGCAATGGTGAAAATTCAGCAGTTCAGATATTCATGCTCCTTGGGTTCTAGAAAAATTAAAAGGCTTACTGTGTATAAAACAGCAAGCCAGTAGAAGAGATGGGAGTGGAAACATGGTGGTTTTGACTTTATCATTCAGACCATCTTGCCTCATATATTGCCAGGTCATGAAAATGCTGAACTTTGACATATTACATAGAAACTCGAATTAAGCCATTTTATATTGATTTAGTCTGTAAAAGGGACATATTATAATGCAAATATGAAATAGTCCCAATTCCTTAACAAGGCAAAAGTCCCCCTTACTTCCCAAGAGTCTAAGAAATCATGAAGGGCTTCATGATTCAACCCAGTGATATCAAAGCGTACCTTATATGGGCACCAGCCATCTTCAGACTATCAATCACTTGAGTTTCCATTTTTCCAAGTACAAAAATAGCTCCGGCTGGAGATTTCGTACAGCAATACAAAACCATTCAAAATTCAATTTGATGAACAACGTTCAAAAGGCCAGCCTCTTTCTTCTCCTCAAATACTGATAAATTTATCACTTCAAACAGGGATAAATAAATAAATTCCCAGGCTATTCCCTACTGATCTCTCTAAGCATATGTAACAATATAGATCAGGTGTGAGGACTTACAGTCCCATCAAATGGCCTGGAAAGACATAAGAAGGTAGCCTGTCGCCTTCGGTTTCCTGTTGGATATCTGACTAGGCTGTCTGGTTGCTTTCTGGAGTGCTTTCAATCTCAACTTGAGTGCTTCAGTTTGCAGGTTGCTTATTCAATTCACCAATATAAAGAAAACAAAATTGCTGATCTTTTGTTATTAAGTTAAGATGGGCTTGCACTTTTGTTTCTTTTATGTAATTTAGAAACCTTTATTAGGAGAGGGATACATTATTTCTACCTTTTCCTGCTTAAAGCCAGTAGCACAAGTATCTGAATAAATAAATACATTTCTTACCTGGGGAGAAATGCTGTAATTCCTGGCAACAGAGAATCAGCATACGGTCCTTTGGCATTCTGTTCTCTGTGAAGCAGTAGCATTGAGAGTATAGTATAATAATGTAATACGTATCTGAAGCATCTGTACGTAAAGATCAGTTTAACTTCATACAAGAAAGAGGTGTTTCACTCATAGCTATTATTATCCCATATTTCATATGGATGACTAGAAACAGAGAATACTAAATAGTATAAAAATAGAAGAACTGTGACAAAGTAAAAGCTTCTGATTGCTATCCTGAACTTTTTCCCCCATATTCTGGATTGTCAGAAGATCTTTGATGGGTAAAGATTTTCTTTCCAACAGAAGGCAGGCCTAGTTCATTACATAAAGCAAAGTTCTGTACGTATAAGTTTGGTTTTTAATCTTATCCCTAAAAGTTCTTATTTTTTATTAGTTTACAGTTAAAAAGCCTTTGGTGAACAGCAGGAAGATGGTTAAAATCACGGCTGGATCATGAAGTGAAACAGCTGAAACATGTCCCTGTTCTCCTGAAACTGAATTTGATGTGATATACTTGAGTCTATCAGACATCTGTCTCTTGGTGGCAAAGCAGGTATTAATAATGGAGAGTAAGTGTAGAACACAGTAAAAGTGCCAGTGTTCTTGTGAAGATATGGAGTCCTCCATATTTTGTTTGCCTTTAAGAAGAAGTTAAGACATTTTCCCCCTCCTGTGGTTATTTATCATCACCTTAATGCAAGAATCACATTGGGCTGCATAGCTCTGATTATGCACAAGCACAATGTTAAATGTTATGATGTGAGACATAATTTATTTCTCCAGTAATTCATTTCAGTGTTTGTGTGTGAAGATTTTGCAGGCTTCTGACTTTCCAGGCTGCAAATTCTCTCTCTTTCTCCTATTGACCACTTGTTAAATCTTTTTGTTTGTTTCCCACCTTTCCCTTGGGACCCACAGACAGACAGCCTTGCCAGATTCATTTTCTGATCAAAGCTGTTTGATTTGGTCAATTTTGCCACATTGGAGACGTTCTCTATTACAGAGATAAATAGCCTTGGGCTAACTGTCAACGAAAACTTGTAAG
>NW_009603260.1:61742-63059 GCF_000690535.1 Cariama cristata
TAATTCCTGGGATCTCCAACCAAGATAGAGCTAGCACAGAACTTCAGAAAATCATTGAAATAACATAGAAACAGAAGTCGCTAGTTTTGTCTCCCAAATGGCCTTCTTACTGGCATGCTCTGGTCTGATGCAGGCACTGCGTGTCAATCCCATTTTCCAGCCACCTGTTCTCAGTCTTCACTGGATCCATCTTCCTTCTGCATCAAGCTGTATCTGAAAAAAACTGTTTCCCTTTCCCATTTCTCAGCTTGTCCCTTTCCCTGTTGTTTTATTTTGACTTCATCCTTTCAATCAATTTGAAGAGGAATGCTATTTGAAAACTAATAGCACAGTATTATTTAATTTAGGGAGTTAATTTTGCAAATGGCTTAGGCAAAGAGCACTGCCATGAGCCCACAATCCCAGGCAAATTCTTCCCCCTTTTAGGGGTCCATCTACAAAGGCTCAGTTGGCTGAAGACTGCTGTGTCGTGTATCTCATTTCTTGCTTTCTGTGTTTGAAGACTGTGGTCTTTGCGTGTGGATATTGCTGCCCAGTTAGCACCATAAGGGCAATGTACAGGTGGTATGCGTTTCTCAAGAAGATGCTGTGGATGGTGTCAGTTCAGAGGGAATGGTAGCACCTTCCCTTCTCATTCAGGCATTTTGTTTGTTGATTTCCCCTTTCTTTCTCAACTTTCTTTCACAACTTCCTTCATTATCATTTATGGGAGATAAGCACAGGCAGGCTGCGGGAGCAGTGCTGGAGGAGCAGAGGCCGGCAGAGTAACTGCCTCCCAGCCTGATTGCTGCATGAAAACATAACTTTTTTTCCAGGAAATAAAATGGCATCATTATATTTCTGAATAAATCATAAACTCCTCACGAACCTCAACTGCACATCTAAGAATGATACTTTCCCCTGACATCTTTTTCTTGCTGAGGATATGGTAAAACAATAATCCAGTAACTTTTTAATTGAACCGACTGCTATCCAAACCAATAATAAAAACGTTTTGAGTTTGTTTTTTATACATCTATTCCCCCTACTGGTGATATTTATTTTTATTTGGGTACAAAAAAAAAAAAAAAAAGAAAAAAGAAAAAGGGAAATGAAAGAGAGATTAGCTGCAAAAAGAAAGATAAGACTGGGCTAGTTTGAGAGTTTTTAAAATTATTATAGTATTTTTTTCATGAGATTTTGCTGTACAACACACAGCCTATACAACATGGAAGTCAAAGCATACAATGCCATTGTTAATGCAGTGTATGAACTTACCTCCACTGAAAGCTCACAGTCACTTTAGTAGAAGTAGTGTTCCTCAGGGCTCAGTGTTGG